>NC_030836.1:45746789-46028603 GCF_001704415.2 Capra hircus
GAAGCACCTTGCTCACGGCCCGACCCCCTGCAGCCAGCGCTGTGGGACACACTGGCCCCCGACCCTCCCACAAAGGGCCAGTCCACCGTGAATCTCCTGGATGCCTCATCGGGTGTCCACTGGGCACGACATGAATACTGTCCATTAAGAACGCTCCTTTCACGTAAGCTACGACTCATCAAAAACACCACCGGACAGCCACACACCGTTTTTGTGGACTTGGAGCTCAGGGTCTGTTTTCAACACTGAGCACGTGGGAAATCCCACGGGGCCTCTTGCTGGATCCTGGGCCACGGCCCCTACCCCAGCGCCCTGGGCATGGAGACCTGGCCACATGGGGCCAGCAAAGAAGGCTGGGTAGGGCCCCGCCCCGCAGAGCCCACCCAGGTCAGGTACGGACACTCAGAAGATGGCCCTAAGGCGTCACCATTTTCCTCTTTATTTGCATTACCATTTAAAAAAACGCTTTTGTTCAGCTAGGTCCATCACCAACTGGTGCCACACACGGGATGGCTGGTGAGGGGGCCCAGGCCCAGGGTGCAGAGGCCAGCAGGTGTCTGGAGCCGCCGGCAGAGAGGGGCGCGTACAGAGCACGGCCTGGTCTGCAGCGCTGGGACTGAGATGCCTAGCCGCCTCCCTCCTCCTCCCTTCCGAGGGGCTGGCCAGGGCAGAGCCAGGCTGAGAGATGAGACACATGTGGGGCAGGGCAGCTCCAGGGCCCAGCTGTGGGCCCCAGGCCGGGCAGGCGCCCTGAGAAGCTGGAGAGCGCCCAGGCTGCATTGGAGTCTGCTGGCTGGACAACCACCTGGCAACCCAGGACCGTCCGCCACCCCAGGCCAGCCGGCCACACTCCAAGAGGAGCTCAGGGCCCTACCATGTCCACCCCGAAGCAGGCCTGGCCATCAGGACCTGGACACCACTTGGCAGGATGGCTGTGGGCGCTATCTACAAGCTTCACTCCCAACGTTGGAGGGGCCGTGTAGATGCCGCAGCGTCCGCCTGAGTCCACCCCAGCCTTATGTGGGGTTGCCATCGTGTTGAAACAGCGCTCCAGGCTAGCATCAGCCCCCACCAAGGCCCAAAGGGGTGGGCAGACCACAGGGAAGCCAGGAACGGGACCCCTGGGTCCTGGTCAGCAATCGCCCCAGCTTCCAGGAAGGCTCTGCGTCCCCCCGGGACCCCACAGCTTACTGTGGAGCACTCGGGGTGCTCGGGGCCCACGGACAGCCCGCTCAGCACTCCCTACCCCTCCCCAGGGAGACCCACCACAGTCACCAGCTCGGCCCATCCCCCAAGGCCGACCCCTTCAGGGAGGATCCTCAGAGCACCCCAGGATTCCACCACGGGGCCCATCAGAACCAGCAGCTCCTGGTCAGGAAGGGGGCCTGGGAGCTGGGGGAGTGGGCTCCCCTCAGGCTGCCCAAGAGGCAGGATGGGCCAGAGGGGGCCGTGGTGGGAGGCGGCCTGTGGGGGGAGGAGGGAGGCTGGGCAAGGAGGCAGGTATAGGTTTGGGGGCTTCCAAGAGACAAATGACCCAGCCCAGAGGCAGGGTCCCCAAAGTCCAGACCATCCAGCTGATGACAGCGCCTGGCTGGGTGGGGACAGAGGGTGCGCTGGGAGCTGTCCCTCTAACCTTCAGGTCTAATGTGGGCACCCGTGGGCCAGCAGAGGCCACCCCGGGAGCGGGGGGGCTGAGGTGCTCAGGCCTGCTTGGGGAGGGTCCCAGCCAAGCAGGGGGGCTGGCAGTCCTGGCCCAGAGGGGCTGTGCTTTCTGATGGGAGGGTGGATGTCCAATTCTCCCCTTTTCCTCTCGAGCTCCTTGTTTGTGAGATCCTGCCTAGGTATGGGAGCAAAGACCCTCCTCTCAAGGCCTGGAGCTGGAGTGAGCACCTTCCTTTCCCAGGAAGAGGGCTCCGTGGTAGTCAAGTCTTGGTGTTGCCCAGAAGGCCCCAGACACCCCCAGCTGCCCTTGACCGAGCTTCACAGGGCTTCTGAGGCCCAGCCCAGCAGGGGACAGCCCCCTACTCCCGCCATCTCCCACCCTGAAAAGCACAACCAGCCTCTGTGTCCAAGCGACCTGTGGTCGCCCACCAGGCAGAGACCCTGGAACCCCGGGGGTCCTCCCCGGCTTTAGGGGTGCAGGGTCAGGTGGCAGGCGCTGCATGCTCCCTCCTGGTCTGCCGGCTCGCAATGCGCAGAGCAGCCAGCAGAGGGAGCCACAGGCCGGCGCCGAGGGTGGGCCTGCTGTGGTCTGGCCAGCCGCCCAGGCGCCTGCGTGCCCCTGACCCCTGCCTGCAGGGTCCCCAGCCCCTGCACCGGCTGCCTGCCCCGCCCCGCAGGCCCCACGTCCTCTCTGGGGCCCCTCCCGTGGCTTGGGGCTCACCCTGCGAGTCTAGTTTCGATCTTGACCTCATGACTCATGCCCCCTCCCTGCTGGAGGTTTGACAGACCTGCTCCCACCCCTCCCATCCGGCCTTCCGGACAGGACCTCGAGGCTGGGAGAGCCACAGCTCTGCAGTGGGCACACAGCCACAAATCTCAGGGGTGTCCTCTGGGCCCTCTCGCTCGGGGGTGGAGGGGTGAGAAGCCTCACGGGAACGTCCCCAGCCCCGCCTGGCCACTGCCTGCCTCTGCCCAGCAATTCTTCCAAACGTGCAATCCCAGCGGGGGCTCCAGAACCAACAGCGACCCCAGCGCACCTCCAGGACACAGACACGGGGCTGCTGGGAGACTGAAGGGGTTTAATGGCGTGGATCCTGAGACTTGGTCACCTCTCCTCCTCAGGGTGTGACCGCAGTCCAGGGCTCCGAGACTCACCTCCCGCCGCACAGCAGGCCAGGGCAGCAGCCCTAAGACCTGGTCAGAGGAAGCTCAGAGCGCCTGAGCTCCGCGGAGGGCTGGGAACAGGCGTGCGGGGCCGGGGCGCTGGGGACAGGCGTGGGGGGGGGGGGCGCTGGGGACAGGCGTGGGGGGGGCGCTGGGGACAGGCGTGGGGGGTTGAGGGGTGCCCAGGGCCAGTCCTCGGGTGAATGGGGTTCAGTCCGTCCTCAATCCTCCAGGTGGTGAAGGAGTGCCACAGGCGCCCCACTTCTGGGGGGAGCCCCCCAGGCCCCCCAGGAGAGCAGCGCACTGGGTGGGTGCTGAGGCGGCCTTGGCCCGCAAGGGGCACCAGCCTGGCCAGCTCAGAGCCAAGGGCAGCGGGGTGGCTGAGGTCTGCTGCCCTCCGCCCCGCAGCCGGCCTTTGGGGGGGCGGTGCAGGGGCGAGGCCTGAGGAAAGGTCCCTGACGGTTCTGGGGGTTCCTGCGGCCTCGGGAGCGGGGGTACAGGCGGCGCTCCGGCAACACGGGGCAGGCGGAGGAGGGGCTGGCACCGCCTGGCGGCAAGTTTGGCTGAGGAGAGTGTGGGGGCGGCCTGGGGGGCGGGCGCGGGGGCAGCGCCGGGCCCGAGGTCACACCCCAGGGACCCCAGCCAGCGCGACTGCCCATCTGAGTCCAGGGTCCGAAACACGTCCGCGAACAAAAATAACACTCCAGCCGCGGGGCACATCCCCAGCTGCAGGCCTAACTGTCCTCCTCCGCGCGCCTCTGGGTCTTGGAATGGAACCTGCTCATGAGCTCCTCCAGCTCCGACCCGCCCTGCTGCTTCTGGGGGAGAGAGGGGCGTCGGCCAGGGTCCCGCCGGCCGCCGTCCCGGCGCCGCGGGGCGGGCGGGCTCACCTCCAGGAAGGCCTTCTGCACGGTGAGCTGGCTGTACACGCGGGCGCCCTCCTCCCCGCACACCTCCCGCAGCTCGTCCTTGTTGAGAGAGAAGAGCTGCGCGCCGGTCAGGACGCCCAGGTGCTCCACGACCCTGCGGAGCGAGCGCCAGCGTGAGCGCGGCCGAGGCCCGGGCTGCCCGGCGCGGCCCCCGCGCCCGGCCCGCCCAGCTCACCGCGCGCCTGCTCACCGCGCGCTGAAGGCCTTGGCTTCCAGCCAGGCGCGGACCTCGCGGGGCCCGGACGCGTGGGTGAGCGGCGGGGCCGCCGGCTGGCTGCGCTCCACCCGGAAGGGCCGCGCCGGCTGCGCCCGGATGTTGCTGATCTTCTTCGCCAGCTCGTCGTTGACCTCGTCCATGTGCTGCATTAGCTCTGCGGGCGCCGGGCGGCTCAGACCCGCGCCGCCGCGACCGACGGCTCCCCTCGCCCGCCCCTCCCCGGACGGGCTGCGGGGCGCTGGGGTCCAGGGTCCCCATCCCTCACCGTCTTTGTTTCCTGCGAAGCTGGGGGGCAGCTTGTGGGTTGGGCTGGCAGGACCCCAGTATTTCACTCCCTGCAGGAGGAGGGGGGCAGAGCACGGGGTGGCGGCGCCGGTAGGTCAGCTCGGCGTCCCTCCCCAGGCCTCTCCCTCCGCTCCCCGTTCCTACCCCCACCCCCAGGACCTGCTCGGGGGCCCACACCTCCCCAGCCTTGGCCCAGACCCGCGAGCTTTCATCAGTCCCCACAGGGAGGGGTCCGGGCTGGGTCTTTCGCGACCTCGCCCCGCCCCCGCCGACCCATAGTGGGACAAGGCAGACCTCCCCTCACCTGTTCCTGGGGGGCGTCCTCCAGCCGGGTCTCTGCCAGGATGTTGCCAGGCACGTAGCCTGCCTGGCCGCTGCGATTCCGAAGCTTCCACCACTGGTGGCCGTCCTCCAGCACCTGCAGGCCCGGCATCCCGCCATCACCCGGCCCCCCCCCACCCCGCAAGCACCGGGGACCACCAGGGGGAGCCCCTCTTTACCAACGGGCCAGAGAGGGTTCTGCAGTCCCCTCTGAGCCGGCCCACGCCCAGTCCCGTGATGATGGTCACATCCTGGCCAGCACCACTGGCCCCCTGGCCTCCCACCCTCTTCCCACTCCCCATGGGGTGTCCTGAGCCTCTAGCCTGACTGCGGATATAGATCACCCCCGCCCCCAAGCCGCTCCACTTTTTAGTGGGTGGCCTGGATTCAGGACTGGCACAAAACATGGGAAGTGCCTTGAGGGGGCTCCCGGATGGAAGTGAATGACAAGGCCCTGCTGGGTTGGGGGGTTCTTCGCCCCCCACAGGGAGAGTCCTGCCCAGCTCAGGGGCCCTTGACACCCCTCTGAGATCCCCAAGGGGGATTAGCCAGGCTGTGCTGGGGGTGCCAGGCTGAGGACCCAGAGTGGAGCCCCGGGGTCAGGCAGACGCCTTTTCTGGGAACCCCCCCAGCCCCCACTCACCTCCAGGACCTCGTCCCTGAGCACTGACAGCTCGTTGGCGTTGCGGGCCGTGAAGTCATAGAGGACCTTGACGTACTTGGCCATGGCTGGCGCGGGCTCGTAGCCTCTGTGGGACAGGAAGGACTGAGGCCCCGCGCTGGGCTGGGGTCTCTCCTCGGCCTGGCACCGGGCCGGGCACAGCTTCCCAGGTGCGTGGCTGCCTCCCGTCTGCGGCGCAGAGGCTGCGGCTGTCAGCTGGGATGGAAACTGTGACAGCCCCGTTGCGTCTGGGGCCCCCTGCGTGGGGGGGCCGCAGAGGCGGGTGGCACGCGGGGGCCTGTGGGCACAGCAAGGCCCGCCCCAGCCCAGGCCCCCTCAGGGGTCTCCAGGTCCAGCCCCCAGGGGACCCAGCGTCAGCTGATCATCAGGGGCCGGGCAGACGCTTTCAGAGCCACAGCCCCTCTGGTGCTGCAGACAGCGTGTGGACACGCACCGCACGGGGTGTCCCAGCCCCTGGAAGGAGCAGGCCTGTGCCTGCCACCCGTGCGGGGCCATCCCTCCTGGCCAGCCTGCTGCTAGGGCACAAGGGCACCGCTCACACAGGTGTGGGCTCAGGACCCCGGGACGTGGCGGGTGGGGCTGGGGTGGCTCCTGGGGCCCTGGCTGGGGGTGTGTCAGGATGGGCTCGGGTGGAGCAGCTGGAGGCTGGAGATCAAAGGATGAAAACGTTTCTTAAAGGTGACCCTAGGCCAGGCACCAGGGGCATCAGGCTGCTGATGTGGGGCGGAAGGAGGGGCACACTTGTCTAAAACATGGATTCCAGCTCCTCCCTTCCTGAGACTGAATCCTGGGGTCCGGGAGGTAAGGTGCTCCCCACACAAGTCCAGACCAGGACCAAGAACAGAGGAGAGGAGGGGAGGGGAGGAAGGACGGGGACTCCCCGAGGCCCTGGGGCTGGGGGATGTGGTCCACGGAAATGCGTGTGGCGGGGGGAGGGAGGCTCCCCCACGGGGACCCTAAGCCTTCTCCTTGGGCCCTGAAGCTGGGTCTAAATCAGCCCCGACCGGGTGACTGGCATCGGTGAGACCACTTAAGTCCAGGGGTTTAGTACATATCTACATGTTTCTAAAGCATAAATGTGGAGACCGAAAAAAGATGTCATATTAGGCGGTGGATTCATGGGTGCTTTCAGGGTTCTCTCAGTCGCACACAACACAGTTGAAAGGGGGCGCTGCTCCCGTGTGGAAAGCGCTGGCGGTCGGGGACCAGCCTCTGGCCGCCATCTGGCGGCAGCGAACCCGCCGCAGGCGTCCATCCGCTATGAACTGCAGCACGCCGGGCTTCCCTGCCCTCCACTGTTTCCCCCGGTCTGCTCAGACTCAAGTCCACTGAGCCGGTGGTGCCGCCCACAGCAGAGCATCCGTGACTGGAGGGGTGAGCGGCGCCCCGCCTCACCCTGAGAGGAGCTCACCTGGGAGTGTGCTGGGAGCTGGCCTGGGGGAGGACGTCTCCTGGGGGCGTGGGCTCCAGGACCAGGCCGTGCTTCGGGGAGTTTCTAAAGGACGGTCGGCTCACTGGAGCCGGCTGTGGGGAAGCAGGCGCCTAGGTTTGGTGTGCGGCAGGGGCTGGGCCAGGAGGGCGGGCAGTGAGGGTGGGGGGCGGAAGTGGGGTCAGCAGGGCTGCAGGAGCTCTGACCTCGTGGTCGTCGGGAGCTGCCAGCCCCTCCACCTCCCAGGGGGCCTCCTGCAGCACGTCCAGGGGTGGCTCCCAGCCACTGTGGAACCTGGGCACGTAGGGGGGTGCCTGCGGCTCCCGCGGCCACTCGGAGCTGGGGTGGAAGGGCCTGGGGTGAGCTGCGCCCGCTGGCAGAGCCAACCCCACTCAGGACCCCCGGCCCACCCACCGCAGGACCCCATCCTGGTGCTGCCCTACCGGGGGCGTGTCCAGGTCTCCCCCAGGGATTCCCACAGGGCCATCTCCTTGGGGACCAGGTGGCCACGCAGGAACCCCACAGCGTCGCGGGACAGCAGGGGCCTGGACACAGAGCGAGCGATGTTTGGGCCACCACAAGTGCTGACGATCTGGGGGGCACAGCCGGGGTCAGAGGGGGCTGCTGGCCGCTTTCCCCTCCCCCATCCCTCCCCCCATCTCCCAACCCCTCTACCCCGGGCGGCACCACAGGCTGGCCCACTGTGTCCGCAGCTCTGACCGTGGATGCCGGCCCCAGCCAACTGCCCAACGTGGGCACCTGCTTCTCCCAGTCACCGACAAGCCCCCAGGTTCCCGCTTCCCCCAGCCCCAGGCACCAGGTCCAGAGGTCCGAAGAGGAAGTGCACCAGCTCAGCCGCACTGGGATTCTCGATGTGCTTCCGCAGCTTGGCCTGGGGGAGGGGAGCGGGCACACGGTGGGGGAGGGGAGCGGGCACACGGTGGGGAAGGGAGCGGGCACACGGGTGGGGGGGCAGGTGGCACCGCGGACAAGCGGGACCCCATCCCCACGTCAGCTCAGCGGGACGGGGCGGTCCTTGCCCTCACCAGCAGGTTGAAGGCCAGCTTAGTCTTCTGGAAACAGTCCACAAACTCAGCCTCCGAGGGGGGCCGCGCCCGTAGCGTGAGGACGCCCTCTGGATGGGGGCCGGACGTTAGCCTGGCTGGCCCGCTGCCGCCGTGCCCGGCGGGTCTGGCCTCAGCCTGAGGCTGCCCACCAGCTCGGCCGCACCTTCCCTGCTCAGGGGTCACTCTGCCCCCCGCCCCGCCCCCGCCCCGCACCTGCCGGCCCCTTCTTCCCCTTCTTCTTTCCCTTCTTGCGCTGATTCAGCTGCTTGAAGGCCTCCGCCGCCTTCTGCAGCCGCGCCACGAACCACTCAATGTCGTCCAGGGCGCAGTTGAGGATTTGCTGGGGTCAGAGTAGGGCAGGGGTCAGCCTCAGGCGGCCCGACCCGCCGCCGGGACGCCCCCACTTGCTGCCCCCCGGCCCCTGGGCGGGGGAGGGCTGGGTGGAGGGCTGGTCGAGGGGCCGGGAGTGCCTGGGGCGCCCCGCGCGAGGCCCACCGTCTCCTTCCCGATCCTCTGCGCCAGCGCGGCCCGCGGCTCCTCCTCCAGCGACTCGCGGCGGCGGAGGCCTGCACGGAGCACAGTTGCGGCTGACCGGCCCGCCGCCCGCCTCTGCTGCCGCCCCCCGCCGCGCCCCGCGGGGCCCACCTAGCTCTCCCAGCGGCGTCGGCAGGCCCACTCGGTTCTTGGTGGAAGGGGAGTCCGCGCCGAAGCGCTGGAAGGGGATGGGGGCCGGGCCCGGGGCCGCGGGCAGGATCGACAGCCGCTGCCGGATCTTCTCCAGGTGGCCCCTGAGGCGGACGAGGGGCGGCTCAGCGCGGTGCAGCCCCCGGCCCAGGCCCGCCGCCCCGGCCCCTCCGAGCCCCCTACTTGAGGGTCTGCGGCCGCATCTTCTTCCCCAGGCGGCAGTCCGCCAGCGCGCTCTCGATGTCCTCGTGCACGAGCTCCGCCTGCGGGGTGGGGGCGGCGGGCGTCAGGCCGGCTCTCAGGAGGGACGCGCGCCCCCCGAGCCCACGGCCGCCCGCCTCACCTCCACCTCGTCGCAGTGGAAGAAGTGGACGTCGGGCTTGCTCTGGTCCGAGTCCTGGCACACGAGCAGCAGCACGGACGGGTAGCGCAGCTGGTTGAGCACCGTCTGGCTGTGCCGCACGCTGGGCAGAGGGAAGTTCTCCAGCTCCTCCTGGGGGACAGGAGGCTGGGAGCGGCTCCCGGGGGTGGGCTCAGGGAGGGGGCGCCACGGACACGGGCTGACTGGCCTGGCCTGTGGCCTTCAGGCCAGACACGGCCCAGAAGGGGCCGGCGCACAGACGCGGCCGGCATGGCAAGGTCCACACCGCGGGCCCGACTCGGTCCAGCCCTGGAGGGCTCTGGCGAGGGGGGCGTGGGCCTGTGGGGCGTGGATCCCCTGACTCCAGCCCCGCCGGGTCCTCCTGCCCTCTGCCCTCCGCCTTCAGGTCCCGTAGACAGGCCCAGCACGCCTGGGTCGCTGCCTCCGCCCGCCCTCCTCCCGCCGAGGCACCTGCGACTCCATATCCAGCAGCCGCAGCGACTGGCCGTCGACCTGCAGCAGCATCTCCTGTGTCCAGATTTTCTCCTTGGAGCTCAGCTGCACCAGCTTCCGGATGGCGTCTTCTACCGACGTGATGGCCTCGCTCTTGTCCATGATGAACGTAGCCAGGTGCTGGGTGGGTGGGCAGGGTGTCACCCTGGGCGCAGCCCTCCTGGTGTCAAGGGCCAAGGGGCTGTGCCTGGGGGTCTGAGGGGAACAGCCCTGCCCTGGGGCTCTGAGGAGACAAAGCCCCACCTTGGGGCTGTCTCTCGGGGCCACAGACAGGCCCCGGTGAACCCTTAGCAGCCCTGCACACACCCCATCCCCCTGCCCAGCCTCGTCCGCCCGCGGCTGGGGGACGCAGCGCCCCTGGTCCCCTGCAGCCGGGCGGGGCCTCCGCCCCTGCTGTCTCTGCCCACCCGGCTGCTCCCAACTCCCTCTTCCTTCCAGACGCTCCTGGGGCGCTTTCCTCCCTGACTGCCCAGCCACAGTCTCCCTGTCACCACGTCCCTGACCTGCCCTTTTGTTTATCGTCATCCGATGTGGGGTACCACGCGCTTCTCTGCCGTCTGCCTGCTGTCTCCCCTGTGACAGGGCTGGGCCCACGGCAGGCCCCCAGTGAATGTGTAGGGAGGGAGTGAGCAGCCCACAGGGGCCCCCAGCCGGCTAGCCCTGCCCACCCCCTCCTCTCTCTGGAAGCCTGGCTCGGGCGCCTTGTCCTCCCAGGAGCCCCCGAGTGTCTGCGCTGACCTTTGTTGAGACAGCTGGGTAAATACTGACATAAACTCTTAAGTAGGCAAGGCTTAGCCACAGAACGTGGATGCACGAAGGGGGACTTTGCATGACCTCAGGAAGGCTTCTCCCCTGGGGGACTTTGCTAAGCCAGGAAGAAAACCCAGATACTTGGAAGATCAGGACTTCCCTGGGGGTCCTGTGGCTAAGGCTGTGCTGCCGCTGCAGGGGCCGCGGGTTCAATCCTTGGTTGGGGAGCTAGGATCCCATATGCCAGGCAGCACGGCCACAAGAAATAAAAAAGGAAACAAAAAGACAAAACCCATAAATCTGACCTAAAAAAAGTTCTGCTTGTGAAAAAAAATACCACATACAAAGTTTTAAAAAAGTGAGAAAACACAAAATAATAGCTATAATAGACTTGATGCAGACTAATTTTCTTAAAGTAGAAAAAGACTGATCTGTATTACAATGATAGTTCTTACTTTGTTAAGCGCTCTATTTTGTTTAATAATTAAGGACACCAACAGTAAATGAATAAATAATGAAAGAATAAGTAAATAAGTATAAAAGATTAACAGCCCAATTGAAAAATCGACAAAAGGTATGAACAGAGAGTCTATAGGAAAACAGACACGGAGTAACCTTTCAGCATAGAAAATTATACACCAGGGACCTCCCTGGCAGGCCACTGGCCAGGACTCTGAGCTCTGACTGCCGGTCTGGGGACTTAGATCCCACCAGCCACACGGTGCAGCCAAAAACTGAAAGAAAACAATTCTGTGCAGACTCGTTCGATACCAGAATTGCAGATTGAAGCCTCATGAGAATACTCCTCTAAGAATGAGTTTCCCGCCTTCTGTTGCTCTGGTGGGTAACGCTGGCCGGTTAAGATGTGGAGAAAGGGGGCCTCGCCTGGCCGCTCCGGGAGGAGTTGGTGACACCGGGCCGGGCCAGGGGCTTCCCTCTTATGTTTCCACCCAGGCAACCTGCACATGTGCAGGGACGAGGCCACTCCCCGAACAACTCAGAGGCTGGGCTACAGGTCCACGGGCAGGTTGGAGAGGGAGCAGAAACACGCAGTGACTGTCAGGCAGCCAGTCTGTCTGCAAAGCATGCCAAGCCTACCGCCCGTCGCTCCAATCCCCTGAAGACACAGCCTGTGTCCTCTGACACAGTAGAGTTAATTTAGCAATCAATACCAGACTCCTTACTGCAAAACCTACTAACTGGAGATTGAGCAACATCTTTCTAAATTACTCTGGGTCTACACCTGTAGAAACACACACTTCCAAATGACGAGTGAGTGAAAGTAAATCACCAGGAAAATGAAATACCTAGTAACAAAGGAGAACAGACACAAAATGATCCCAAACTTACGGGGAGCAGCAACAGCAGCGCCAGAGCGAGTTCCTACCTATAAATGCTCACACTGCTAAATGCTTGAAAAGCAGAAAGATCTAAAGAGCCCCCGGGTCGAAGAAGTCACAAGGAAAAGTGGAAAATACTCCAAGTTGCATCAAGGTGGAGAGGTTTAGAGATTATCACAGTCAGTGAAGTAAGTCAGACAAATATCATATGGTGTCACTCATACAGGGCTTCCCTGTAGCTCAAGTGGTAAAGAATCTGCCTGCGAAGGAGACCAGGGTTCAATCCCTGGGTCGGGAAGATCCTCTGGGGAAGGGAATGGCGACCCACTCCAGTATTCTTGCCTGGAGAATCCCACGGACTGAGGAGCCTGGTGGGCTACAGTTCGTGGGGTCTCGAAGAGTCGGACGTGAGTGGGTGACTGACACACGTCACTCGTATGTGGAATCTAATTTTCAAATACGATACGGACGAACTTACAAAACAGAAACAGACTCACAGATTTCAGAAACAAGCTATGGTTACCAGAGGGAAAGTGGGGGGAGAGATAAATTAGGAGCCTGGGATTAACACACTGCCGTATATAAAATAAGTAACCAACAAGGGCCTACTGTGTGGCACAGGGAACTGTCTGCAGTGTTCTGTAGTAACCCACATGGGTAAAGAATCTGAAAAGGGAGGATTATCTGTATAGCTGAAACACTCTGCTGTACATCTGAAACTAAGACAACATTGTGAATCAGCTATACTCTAATAAAGTAAAATTGGAAAAGGAAATGTTCTGAGCTGAATAGTCAAAACAAGCACATCAAAACTTGCAGGAGACCGCTGAAGGAGTCCCTCGGGAAGCATTATGGCTGGAAGTGGACATCAGAAAAGAAGGGCAGTTTCAGTGGTCTGCGCATTCTTCTTAGGAAACTAGAAAACGGCAACCACGTGGACCCTCGTGGGACTGCCCTGGCTCAGACTCTGCAGGGGCGGGTGTTCAGTCCCTGGTCAGGGAACCAGATTCAGTGATGACGGAAGACCCCATGTGCTGTAGCGAAGGCCTCTCACAGCCGCAGAAATAAAAGAGACCAGAGCAAGTGGGAAGGCGGGAATCACAGCCGCGGAAATAAATGTTGAAAAAGGAGACCAGAGCAAGTGGGAAGAAGGAAATTAAGAGCAGAAACCAACAAACTAGTAAAACAAACAGAGAGAAAAATCCACAAAGCCCAAGGTGGTTCTGAAAGGGTTGATGAAATTGATAAACCCTTAGCGAGACTGATCAAGAAAAAAATAGAGAAAACACAAATGATCAATGACCCGAAGGAAGGAGGGGGCATAACCAGAGATCGTACAGGCATAAAAGTGAACTCATAATAAAAGAAACCGTGCCAGAACGGAAGCCCTATATTCAGGGCCTCACAGGTGAATCCCAGCAGATACCTGAAGGAGTCCCAACCTTCCATTAACTGTTTCTGAAGACGAGAGGAGCAGCAACACCACTCGGCTCATCCTATAGGGCCGACAAAATTCTGATACCAAGACCTACCAAGGGCTTTGCAAGAAGAGAAAGCTGCAGACCGATGCTCTAATAAATATTAGTGCAAAAAATCCTCAACAAAATATTAGCAAATTAGTCTTGCCAACACATAAGAAGGATAATAAACCATTAGTAAGTGAAATTTATCCTAGAAATGCGAGGCTGGTGCAACATTTTAAAAAACCAGTGATTCAGGACTTTCCTGGTGGTCTGGTAGTTAAGAACCTGCGTGCCAAAGCAGGGGACACAGGTTCCATCCCTGTTCCAGGAAGATCCCACATACCGAGGGGCAAGGAAGCCCATGTGCCCCCACTGCTGAACCCGAGTGCCTTAGCCCGTGCCCCGCAACGAGAGGAAGCCCGTGTGCAGCACAGCAGACCCAATGCAGCCAAAAACCCCAAAACCCAGCAAGACTCGTACGTTAGCAGGATAGTAGGGACACCCCAACTGAGGAAGCACTTGATGCAATTCAACAACTTTCATGATAAAAACTCTCAGCAAACGAAAGAACGGAAAGGCACTTTCCCGTTCTCGTAAAGGGTGTCTACAGAGGCAGGCAGCTGATGAAACAGGGAGTTTTGAACACTTCCTTCTAGACGGGACATAGGCAAGGATGCCCACCATCATTATTATTGAGCACTATCCTGATGGTTCTAGCAAGAGCAATAATGTAAGAAAGACGAAGTGGTGAAAATTAAGAAATTAAGTACTGTATTTTCAGACAGAACGACTCATAAAAGATCCAAGGAATCTACAAGCAATTCCTGAAACGAATGAATGAATTCAGCGAAGGCTTAGGATACTCAATCACTTTACAAAATTCAGTTGTACAAAACAAATGCTACAAGACAACTGGAAAATTAAATTTAAAAAATGATATAATTTATAACAGCATATAAAAATCAAACACCCAAGGAATATTTTAACAAAGAGCTGTGAGACCTCTGCAGTAAAAAAAAATCACAAAAAAGGCCTGAGAGAGATTAGAGAAGACCTAGTAAGTGAAGAGGTGCCCTGTTCATGGGTCGGAAAGACGCAGAGCGAAGTCTCCCTAAACTGATCCTCAGACTCGACTCAGTGCAAATCAAGATTCCAGCAGGCTTCTGGGGGGAGGGGTAAAAATAGACAATTTGATTCTAAAATGTCAATGCAAGCCCGAAGAACTTAGAATAGTCAAGAAACCCTTAAAGAAAAAGAACAAAATTGCCTGATTTCAAGACGGTTAATAAGCCAGAAAGAGGTAGAATTGTATGAAGCACAGAGAATCCAGGAACAGACCCATCCAGACCCAACAGTCACTCTTTGACAAAGGCACCAAAGTGATTATGAGGGAGGAAAAACAGCTTTGCTGTGACTGCACTTCCCTACAGGGAAGGTTAGCCTTGGGTCTCAAACCAAAAAATGAATGTAAAGTGGATTATAGCTCTAAAAGGTGGACGCGGTGACAGAATCCCTCTTCGTGGGCTCTGAAGTCACTGCAGATGGTGACTGCAGTCATGAAGTTAGAAGATGCTTGCTCCTTGGCGAGAAAGCTACGACAAACCTAGACAGTGTGTTAGAAACAAAGGCGTCATTTTGCCGACGTCTGTGTGGTCGAGGCTGTGGTCTTCCTAGTAGTCAAGTACAGATGTGAGAGCAGGGCCATAAAGAAGGCCGAGCGCCTAAGAATTGATGCTTTCAAACTGTGGTGCTGGAGAAGACTTCAGAGTCCCCTGGAGAGCAAACCAGTCAATCTTAAAGGAAATCAACCCTGAATACTCATTGGAAGGACTGACACTGAAGCTGAAGCTCCGATCCTTTGGCCACCTGATGTGAAGAACTGACTCAGTGGAAAAGACCCTGATGCTGGGAAAGATTGTGGGCAGGAGGAGAAGGGGACGACAGGGGATGAGATGGTTGGATGGCATCACCAATGCAATGGGTATGAACTTGGGTAAACTCCGGGAGATGGAGAGGGACAGGGAAGCCTGGTGTGCTCCAGTCCCTGGGGTCTCGAAGAGTCAGACCGGACCTGGAGACTGGACAGCAACACAGACCTAAACGTAACAGCCTAGACCACAAAGTGGGACTTTCCACGTGGCGCTGGTGGTGAAGAGTCCGCCTGCCAATGCAGGAGACGCGAGAGGCGTGGGTTTGATCCCTGAATCGGGAAGATCTCAGTCCGTGGGGTCACAAAGAGTTGGACATCACTGAAGCAACTTAGCACACACACAAACTACAAAGTGTCTAGAAGAAAATGCAAGACATTTTCAGAGCCTCGGGTCAAGCGATGACCACGAAGGACGGCCGCCCGGTGTCCTGGACGCGCTGCTGCAGAGCCTCACACTCCGGCCCCCGAGGTCCACGCCACAGTGCATCCCTGCTGCTGCTGCTAAGGCACTTCAGTCGTGTCCGGCTCTGTGCGACCCCATAGATGGCAGCCCACCAGGCTCCCCTGTCCCTGGGATTCTCCAGGCAAGGACACTGGAGTGGGTTGCCATTGCCTTCTCCACATGGTGTATTAGTTTGGAATGAAGAAACAAATCCACAAGCCTCAGGCACCCCCTCCCATTACCACGGTCGGTCTGATCTTGTCGCCACCTCTCTCTCTCTCCCTCTCTCTCTCTCTCTCTCTCTCTCTCTCTCTCGGCTTCAGTTTCCTCGTCTGGGTGGTGGTTTAGTCACTAAGTCAAGACCGACTCTGCAACCCCATGGACTATGGCCCCCTAGGCTCCTCTGTCCGTGGGATTTTCCAAGCAAGAATACTAGAGCGGGTTGACATTTCCTTCTTCAGGGGGCCTTCCCGACCCAGGGATGGAATCCACAGACCTGCATCTCCCCCAGGCAGACACTTTCACTTCTGAGCCATCAGGGAATGCAGGCGGGGCCACAGATCGCCCACTTCCTCAGCCCTGCTGGCTGCTGGGTGGGCAGGAGAGGTGCCCCGAGCCAGGGTCCTTCACAGGCTAGTTTGGACTAAAATCTAGGAGAAGTGCTGGGAGGCCCCAGTGACCAGGTGGCTCCTCACCAGGAGGGCAAAGTTCCTCTGTGGAGGGCTGCCCTGGGTGCTGAGCCAGTAGCAGGCACAAGCTGGCTGAACAGAGGCCTCCTGTGCAGGCTGGCATGAGGGGCTGATCACAGCACAACCCTGGGCAAAAGCCCCAGGACCCCCTTGGCTCAGGGGACCCGCTCTTTAGACAAGAAGGCTGAGGCTCAGAAAGCAGTGACTCCCGTGGCTGCCGGGGCATGGCGGGTTCTATGGGGAGGAAAATATTTACCTTTCTGCTCCAGGTCCCCACCCCACCTTCCTGGTCCAGGTCCCCACCCCACCTTCCTGGTCCAGGTCCCCCCACTTTCCTGCACCAGGTCCCCCCACCTTCCTGCCATGGGGTCCCCCACCTTCCTGCTCCAGGACCCCCACCTTCCTGCTCCAGGTCCCCACCCCACCTTCCTGGTCCAGGTCCCCCCACTTTCCTGCACCAGGTCCCCCCACCTTCCTGCCATGGGGTCCCCCACCTTCCTGCTCCAGGTCCCCACCCCACCTTCCTGGTCCAGGTCCCCCCACCTTCCTGCACCAGGACCCCCAACTTCCTGCTCCAGGTCCCCACCCCACCTTCCTGGTCCAGGTCCCCCCACCTTCCTGGTCCAGGTCCCCCCACCTTCCTGCACCAGGTCCCCCCACCTTCCTGCCATGGGGTCACCCACCTTCCTGCTCCAGGTCCCCACCCCACCTTCCTGCTCCAGGTCCCCCCACCTTCCTGCCATGGGGTCCCCCACCTTCCTGCACCAGGACCCCCACCTTCCTGCTCCAGGACCCCCACCTTCCTGCTCCAGGTCCCCCCACCTTCCTGCTCCAGGACCCCCACCTTCCTGCTCCAGGTCCCCCCACCTTCCTGCCATGGGGTCCCCCACCTTCCTGCTCCAGGTCCCCACCCCACCTTCCTGCTCCAGGTCCCCCCACCTTCCTGCCATGGGGTCCCCCACCTTCCTGCTCCAGGTCCCCACCCCACCTTCCTGCTCCAGGTCCCCCCACCTTCCTGCCATGGGGTCCCCCCACCTTCCTGCACCAGGACCCCCACCTTCCTGCTCCAGGTCCCCCCACCTTCCTGCCATGGGGTCCCCCACCTTCCTGCACCAGGACCCCCACCTTCCTGCTCCAGGTCCCCCCACCTTCCTGCACCAGGACCCCCACCTTCCTGCTCCAGGTCCCCACCCCACCTTCCTGCCATGGGGTCCCCCACCTTCCTGCACCAGGACCCCCCACCTTCCTGCTCCGGGACCCCTTACCTTCCTGTACCAGGTCCCCCCACCTTCCTGCTCCAGGGTCCCCCCACCTTTCTGCACCTGGACCCTCCACTTTCCTGCCATGGGGTCCCCCCACCTTCCTGCCATGGGGTCCCGCCACCTTCCTGCACCAGGACCCCCCACCTTCCTGCCATGGGGTCCCCCCACCTTCCTGCTCCAAGACCCCCACCTTCCTGCACCAGGTCCCCCCATCTTCCTGCTCCAGGACCCCCCACCTTCCTGCTATGGGGTCCTCCCACCTTCCTGCTCCAGGACCCCACCCTCACCTTTCTGCTCTGGGCCCCCCCACTTCCTCCCTTCTCATCCTTTCCCAGCCCTCTTGTCCTGCAGGTTGGGACAGTGACCAGGAACCAGGAACTTGCCAGCTGCCAGGAACAGGAAGGTCATTTAAAAAACATGTTTCCTGGGTTCTAAGTGTGAATTAAAACTGACCCGGGAGCAAAGGTCTCCTGAGCTGTTAGCTGGTCTAAAGTTCGGTTGTCCATCTTTCCCGGCTCCATGGGAGTCGCTGTCAAGGCCCCCAGGAGGAGCTCAGAAACAAGTCTGACGGCTCCACCCTCCCGCTCCAGCCTCTGCTGTGGGGCCAGGAGGACCGCTTCCTCCCCACCGGGCCCTCTGTCTGAGGGCTGCGGGGGCACCCAGAGTCCATCCTCGCCTGCCTGTGTCTCCCCGGGCGTCCCCCATCCCTGACACAGCCGAGGTCTCGGGGGGGCGGGGGCTCGCCTGGACGTGGTACTGGGAGGTCTCGGGGGGCGGGGGCTCACCTGGACGTGGTATGGGGAGGTCTCGGGGGGCGGGGGCTCACCTGGACGTGGTACTGGGAGGTCTCGTTCATGACGACGTTGGAGTTGGAGTACTTCTTCCTCTGCTCTGAACAGGAGACACGGTCACTCGGCCCCACAGGCAGGACCCAGGCAGGGCCGAGGGGAGGCCAGAGCGCAGGCTGCCCATGGGCCCCTCACGACCTCCAGGATGGATGCGGGTGCATGGAATGGGGGGCGGCCTCTCCTTGCAGAACCCAGGGCTCCCTCCATCCACAGGAGGGACCCCCAGCTCAGCGAGGTGAAGGCACGGCTTGCCCAGGTCTGCCCTGGAGCGGGTGTAGGAGGCTCAGCCTCTCCCCATGTAGGCCCCGGGCCCATCTGCCTGGGGAGGGGTCTGGTCCAGGCCTTGCCCCGACTCCAAGGGCTGCCAGAGACCATCTCGCTGCCCCTCCCGGGGCTCCTTGCTTTCCAGGGCCTGTGTGACTGAGGGAAGGTTGGAGCTGGGCGAGGGGGCTAGCCGGGCCCCGCCCTCCGGGAGTAGACACCTGGCACTCAGCCCAGCAGGAGCCCCGGCACCCCCCCTCCGGAGGATCGGGTGGCAGAGAGGAGCGCAGAGAATCAATATTGATGCTCCCTGAATTATTCCTAAGGCCTCTCCCCTTACTGACCCACTGGGGGAGGGCTGTTCTGTGGCCAGAGTTTGGGGGTGGGGCCTGAGCACCTGTTGGTTGGTTTGGGCCCAGGGGCCTCCTCTGGGGGCCCAGGCTGTTCTGCCTTCCCCTGTGGGGGCCTGGCACAGCCCTGGGGAGGGCAGTGGGGAGACTCTCCCCGCTGACTGTCCCCAGCCTCCTGTTGTCAAACCTCACTCACCAAACAGGTCCTTGGCACTCATCTTGGGCACACCGTCAGACCGGCCCAGGCTGCCGCTGCAGAGGAGGGGCTGGTGAGGGTGGGGCCACGCCACACCCCCGCCTTGGGACAGCTGGGCGGGTGGGGGTGTTGAGGGGTGGGCGGGTGGGGCGGAAGCTCACTTGGCAGCACCCGGACAACAGCTCATGGACCCTGATTGGCTCATGGCGTCCTCGACGGTGGCTGGCGGGAAGAGGGCAGACCTCAGTGTGGCCGGAGTCCAGGGTTTGGTGCCTGGCCCACACCTGAGTGGACAGGGGAATCAAGCGAACCCCTCGGCCAGACCCGGCCGGGGCCCTGCCGCTCCCACGCAGGGCCTAGGTCTCCTCCTCCCCACCCCTCAGGCTAGGGCCTGGTTAGATTCCCCAGGGTGCCTGGGTAGGTGGTCCTCAGGGAGCAGACCCAGCCTTCTGGACACAGCAGGCCCAGTCCTGCTCCACGTCCTGGCTGGTGCTCACTGCACCCCCATCGCTCTGCAGACCCTCGGTCCTCCACAGGGACCTCCAGGGCGTGCCAACAGGGGGGCCCCACCTCCAGAGGCTGTCTGGGGTAGAGTTTTGAGGAATGTGTCCTGGGGCTCTGCAGGGGCCTCAGGGGAAGCAGGCACCTTCCAAACAGAGGGAATAGTAAGTTTAAAGGCCCTGAGGCAGTCAGAGCCAGACAAGGGAGGAAGGCAGCAGAGGCTGAGGCGAGAGCCTGGGGAGGGAGGCAGGGGCGTAGGGACACAGAGCCACCCCCTGGGTGCCAAGCACAGCCTGGCACCCCTGGGCCAGGATGACGTGCCCTGTGGGATTCCGTGCTCCGTGGGGACACCGGGGCCCACACCTGCACCCAGCAGATGGCACCGGCGACGCCATCCATCTGCGGCTTTAGTGTTAGGGGCCTGCAGGGTCGGGCCACAAGCCAGCGGTGCTGGCATCCAGCGAAGGGGCTGCCTAGGACTTTTTGCCTGGACTTTCCAGGTTCTACCTACAGAGAAGCTCCCAAGAGGGTTGAGGGACTGGGGGCTTCAGGTCACCCCTCCGCGTCCCCAGGGTCTGGACTTGGCCAGATTCCTCTGTCCATCTGCCTGTGGAGAATGTCCGGAATGCTTCTGGCCTCAGTAGGTGAACCAGAGTGTTTGATTAGTGGGATTCCTGGAGGGCTGAGCTGAGGGTGCTGGGCACATGTGTCCAGTACACACACACACACACCCCTGGGTGAAACCTAGGCCTGTGGGCGGACACCTGGGTTGTTCTCTGACTCCCTGGGGTGGGGTGGGGGGCTCAGAGCCAGCCAGGAAGGTGACTCCAGGCGCTGGCATCTAGGTTGGGGAGCAGCTGGGGGAGGGGCCGCCTATGGGGCAGGAGTGGGGAGCACGGGTTTCAGCCGCTGGGGTGGGGCCAACACTGGCCCTGAGCGCCACGGGCTGCACTTCGGTTTCACTGTGGCCATTTTCCGGGTGCACAGGGACGACCGCATGTTGTGCCGGGTCAGGCCTGGAGGGGAGGAGGCCCGAGCAGGGCAGGGAGGGCGGAGGGACCAGCTCTAAGTTCAAATTCCAGCTCCCAGAAGAGTGACCTTGGGGAGGAGTCAGCTTGAGGCCAGGGAGCCAGGTGGGGCCCTGGGACGGGGGAGCCCCTCCAGCTGGGCTGCGCCCAGGTCTGGACGCTGCGGGCACTGCTGGGCGGGGCGGGAGCCGCTGCTGCCACGGGCAAAGCTGGAGCGGAGTAGGGGGTCCCGGGGTCAGGCTGCCCTAGCGGAGGCGGAGGAGTCGCCCGCCAGGCCCTGCCTCCCAGCAGAGCTGGGGCTGACTACATCAGGGCAGGGACACAGGTGGTCAGTGGGCACTTCAGAAGCCCGGGAGCCCTGCCCACCGACCTCCCCTGCCATGGCAGACACCTGAGACACAGGGGCTGGCCAGGCCAGGCCAACACAATCCAGACTGGAGGCACATGGGCCCCAGCTCCCCCACCCTCCACCTCCCACACCCCAGACTTGACCCAGGGCCTGACCCTGGACTGGGGCTCACTCCCCAGCTCCCACAGCCAGGAAGCCGGCCCCAAAGGAGCCCCCAGCCTGCCAGACATCGGGGTCGGGGGGCAGGGTCCGGGGCCTTCGAGGGGCAGGAGAACCCCCTCAACACCTTCTTCACTGGAGGAGGGGCTTCCTCCTACTGAGCCCAAGGTTGGGAGGGGCTGTCTGACTCAGAAGGCACCGGCTTACAGACATCCCCAGCTCACGGCGCCGCCCCAGGACCAGACGGGGCAGGCCAGGCCGCAGGCCCCGCTCCTGGCCGCCAGCCCAGGGAAAGCCCGCGGGCCCGGCGCGGCCCCTCTCGCCAATGCCCCGCGCGCCCCAGCCCGGCCTGTAGACCCAGGCGGAGCCCCGCGTCGTGCCGCCACCTGGGGAAACCGAGGCCCGGGGACCCGCCGTCCGCCGCTCCGGCGCCGAGCGGGTGCGGGCGCCGAGCGAGGTCGGGGCGCTCACCTGCTCTTCTCGCAGCCCCGCTCCTGGCTGGCCGGCCGTCCGCTGGTCCCTTCGTCCGCGCGTCCGCCTGCCCGTCTGTCGGTGCCTGGCTCGGAAGGAGGGAGGGACGCACGGAGGGGCCGGGGCGGGGCACGGGGAGGAACCTGAGCGGCAGGTTAGTCACCTCGCGCGGGCTGGCCCTGGGCAGGGGCGGGGGCACGCGGACGCCCCGCCCCCCGAGGCTCCCGGGACAGGGCCCCCACCACACACGCCGTCTCCCTGCGCAAACCCCACCCGGAGAGCCGGGGCGCCGGTGGGCTCGCGGCGAGCCCATCCCTCGCGGGGGTGGCAGGAGGGCGCACCTTGACGCTTTGAGGTTCTGCCCGCAGGCCGAGCTGCCTGCGGAGCCCCGGGGAGGGCAGACCTGCGCCTGCTAGGTGCCCCCAGCCTCAGGGCCCCAGCACTCGGGCCCGAGGCCCATCCTCTTCGCCTGGTACCCCTCTGGTCTGGAGAGGGCGCCAGGGCCGGGCTTCAGACTGTGAGTCTCCAAGGTAGGACCACTGGCCAGAGACCCTGCCGTCCTGTGCCCTGAGCCGGCCAGGTGGGGGGCAGGGAGGTGTCCCTCCTGACGTCTTTCTTCACGCTGCCCAGCCCAGGTGGGCACTCCGAGAGGGGTGGGGCTGTTCCTTGGCGGGGGTTGGGACGCCTGTGGCCCAGGATGTTCTTGAGTGGCCGGGCAGCCAGCGTGAAGGCGCTCCAGGCAGCGACCCCTGCCTTAGGCCAGGCCCCAAGCCCTGCCCATAGTTTTGTCTTTCCTCCTCCTGAGCTGACCCCCCCAGGATGGTGCTGCCCACCGAGCTGGGTGAAGAGGAAGTAGAGAGGAGGGCAGACACCCCCAGCGCTCTCCTACTGCTCCTGGGTGGGGGGGGCAGGGAAGCGTGTGTGGGGTGCCGGTGTCCCAGGGTCGAGGAGAGCGGGCAGCTTGCCAGGAACCCCTGGGGAAGGAGGCACCCTGTCCTGGAATGTCGGCGGCACTGCCCTTCCCACACTGCCCTTGCCCACATCCTCGGGTTCCAGGCGAGCTTGCACAGGGCTGCAGGGAGTGGCTTCGTCCTCCGGCCTAGCCCTGCCTGAGCCCTGGCTTCCTGATTCTCCCCCTCTGCTGACAACCCCGAGGGGAAGGCAAGCCTGCCCTCGCCCGCTCTTCCTGGAGGCCGAGCCTGAACAGGCAAAAGGGAGAAGGGAGCCACCGAGGTGGGCACCCTCTGCTCCTCAGAGCGGGAGAGCTGACCCCCGCAAGGATGCAGGTGGGAACCTGGAGCCCCAGACTGCCTGTGGCCACCTCCAACATGGAGTGACCTGTGGCCAAAGCTATGGGTGTGTCTAGGGCCTGGCCCAGATCCTCGGGAGGGTCTCGAACCCAGCAGGCATCAGGCATCTTGCCACAAGGAGCGGCTGCGGCATCCTCGGAGGCTTCCGGAGCCCACTCGGGGTGGAGCTCCGCTGAACGCAAGGAGGGCTCTGCAGGAGGGCACCTCGCCTGGCCTTTGGGCTACAGGTGCTCACGGGTGCTGCGCCCAAGGAGTCAGGGGGCAGAGGCGCTCCCACGCCCACTCACCCCTGAGGACAAGACCACTGGGGTGATAATTCGGCCCTCCTCGCTGAGGCCAGCCCCGAGGCCCAGGCCTGCGGAGGGCTGCTCCAGAGCTGCTGGGCCTGGGCCCTGATGGACCTGGGCGGAGGGAGAAGCCTGGAGGCAGGTGGCTTCAGGCAGGAGCAGTTCAGGGAGGTACAAACATTCCTTTATTTTAAAGATACAATGAAGAGAAAATATCTAGATATTCAAACACAGTGTCATTCTAAACAGAGAAAACGTGCAACTGAAACAAACGCAGGAAGGTCACTAGAAAACACCAGCTCGGATTTCTCCCGGGAACACTCACCGAGGATCTGTGAATGGCACAAACCCCCAGAGAAGGCTGCCGCCAGCTCCCCGCAAGTCTGCAGCCTCCAGACCACCTTTCCTGAGAACGCCCAGGCAGAGGGGGATTAGGCAGCCCGAGAGTGCCTCCTGTGGGAGGCAGAGCCCAGGACCCCCAAGCTGCCTGCAGCTGCAGGGGAACAGAGAGCTCCAGCCCCTGCATGGGGTGGGGTGCCTTGGACCCCGGAGGCTCTGACCTGGCCGCCTGCTTTCCGAAGAGCCTCAACCCCGTCCGCACCCCAGGGATCACCAGCCAGAACCGGAGCCCTCTCAGGTCCCACCCCCACCCCGCCCCCGAGCCTGCCCAGGGCCCCTGCTGCAGCACCCTGTTCCACCCTGAAGCCCAGCCCCGCCTCTGCCTTGCACACCCCGCCGCAAACAGTCTCTCTAACACTGGGGCAGGGGAGCACGAAGGTGCCCTTCCTGCTCGAGGTGACAGTCGGGGGACCACCTGAGGAGGTCCTGAGGGGGGCTCCTATCCAGGGCTGTCCCGCAAGGCTGGCACTGCTCACCTAGCTGATGAAGGCAGCAATGGCCACCACCTGTAGGACGGCCTCCAGGCCGTGGAGCGCCAGGAGCAGGGCGCCGAGGGCTGAGTCTGCCCGCAGCACCAGGGTCTGCCAGAGCAGGAAGTAGGCAGACAGCAGGGCGACGCCCACGGTGAGGACCAGGCTGGCAGCCAGCGGCACCTCAGCCTCCATCAGGTTGCCCATGGTGCCTGGAGAGCAGAACAGACGCGATGGGCGGGCAGGGCCTTCCGGACACGGGCGCCTGGGAGGGCCCTGGCGGCATGGCTGTGAGGCCAGAGCCAGCTTCTGACTGCCATGCGGCATCCGAGGGTGTCAGGGGGCAACCCCGAGTGACCATCGCAAGAGGCCCTCCTGAGTGACCATCACGGGGGAGGGAAGTGCTCTCACTGAGGCCCAGCTCTGCGTCCCCAGGTCAGCAGAGGGGGGGTAGAAGCAGTCTGGATCTGAAAGTGATCCCAACTATCTTCTGACAGCTTCCCCTAATTCCACATGGACTGAGAGGATTTTCTTCAAAATTTCCAAAACTGCTTTCCTCTACGCTGTCATTCTGGAGGATGTCACACACACTCACAAGAAGACAAAGCGGCTGCACATCTCCCAGACCAGGAGCAGCACAGAAGACGCCCACCTCCAGCCACCCCAGGTGTGAGGGGCGCACAGAGGATGCCCAGGGGCCCCGGGGGCGAGCGGCACCCGGAGACAGGGCGGGGGCAGAGGCCATTCCTCGCCCACCACCCTCCCACGTCATATGCTTGGGGGGGAGGGGGGCCCCGGCTGTGCCCGCTGCTCTATCCGCCGTTCCAGCAGCAGGAGGGGAACACGCAGCATGACCTCATTTAAGAGACACGCCTGTGTCTGTGTGCCTGTGACTGGGAGTGGGGAGGCCTGAGCCCTGGCGGTGAGCTGTGAAACAGGGAGGGGACAACGTTCTATCAGGGCTCCTGCACTTAGGAGATGAACTGTGATACAAAGTGATGTTTAAAGGTTCCCCTTGAAGCTAGCAATGCTGTTATCTCAAGCACTATATGGTTTCCAGTCAACTCACCGAAGTATAACCGAATCGCTTCCAGAATCCCCATCAGAAACAGCAGAGTCAGGTCGAGGACCAGGCAACTGTGAGGATAAGTGAAAACCTGACCTGGAGACAAACCAGCCTCAGAGCAGAGCGCGTGACAGGTGCCCGGGCCCCACCCTGCGTGCTGCCTTTTCCCGCGTGACTCACTTTTATACACGAGCAGCAGGAGCGTAGCCAGGAAGTGCAGGGCGCAGCACGTCCCACTCAGACAGAATAACACCTGCAGTGCGAGCGGCGAGAGCTGGCCAGCGGTCAAGGACTCTCAGGCCCAGACTGCCCTGCCGGGGCACCCGCCCCAAGGGGGCCGACAGAGGAGGCCCTGCCGGTGGGTAGGTCCAGCCCAGGCCCCGGCAGGTGGCCATGGAGACCTGACCACTGGTGCCGCCTCGGCTGGCAGGGCCCCTGTGGGGTTGGGGGCGGGGCTGGGCTTCCCTCCCGGGACATCGTCACCTGAGGACCCAGCACACCTCTGGTGACCGCAGGCTGGAAAGCCTCGCCTTCCTGGGCTTTCCCAGGCGCATCACCCTGACCTGGGTCCCAGTTATAAGACTGAAAGCAGAAAGTGACTTTTCCTCATTTTCTTCAAAGAAAATGTCTTTGAGGGATGGGGGCGGGGGGGGGGGGCGGCGGACAGTTAAATGTTTTGCCCAGAGCTTTGTTCAGCTCCGAACACTTGTCGTTTCTCTAAGTGTTCCAGGCAAGGGCTTTCAGTTTCCTGTGCCTCCTGGGTGGGAGTCAGGCAGCTGCCCCTCAGCGCAGGGCTGAGCAGGAGGCACTGGTCGAGGAGGTCAACTCTCTCGCCTGGCAGAGGACGGTCCACCACTCCCCCCCCCCCACTCGTACTCGGAACCCAGAGGTGGGGGTGGGGCTTGAAGGAGCAAAAAGCAGGAGCCAGGAGCCAACTGCAGGTGCCCTGTGTGGAGGCCTGGGTCCTGGGCTGACAGAGGGCCAGGGGATGGAGCAGCGGGATACCACCGTGGAGGAAGCTCTCCCTGGAAGAGAAGGAACCAGTCAGGGAGGCCCCAAACCTTGGCCTGCTCTGTTGTCGAGCATCACTGGCCCACAGAGAGGCTCCTTTCCAACACCTCTGCACCTGTCATCCCTCCAAGGAGGACCTGACCACCTGTTGTGCTGAACCTGGGCGGGGAGGCAGGGCGTCCTGAGGAGGCGACGCCCGGACCCACGCGCACGCTAAAGGCCAGGACGGGGGGATCTGCCCCATCGCCAGGGACGAGCCAGACGTGCAGCTTTCTTGTCTCCTGTGGCTTGTGCACCTGGCCACACGTGTGCAGATGAAGACCTTTTCTGATTCAGGTCTTTGTCGTTGATAAGAGACGTTTGCTTTTCTCTGGAATTTTATTCATAAAATTAAATCTCTCCCCAAATAAGCATTTCCTGAGCCAGCAATCCAAGTTCTTTCCACCCTCTCCAACCGCACAGCAGTTACGCATTCTCCCTGCATCGTGAGATGAGTGTGGGCCTCGGAATCTGCCAGCAGCAGCTGGGACGGTGCTCTCTCCCACACCACATCCTCCTTGTCCCAAGCAGGCAAGAGAGAACCTCTGGCCTGAGTGAGCTCTGGGGGGACGTCAAAGGGTTAGACCCTGCTTCCCGGGCAGATCCGAGGTCCTCTAGGGAGTCTCACTTGGGGAGAGGTCTTAAGTGGTCGGAACAGGACATGAGCCACGGAGAACCAGCAGGTGCTGAGTGCAGGGAGCCGAGGCGGGTGCCAGCGCCATCACTAAGAAAACCCGCAAGGCCACACAGGAAGAGTGGGCTCCACGCCGGATGCGCCCTCTTCCAAGCCCGGGTAAGCTCGGCTGCCTCACTACCTGTCACCATTTGGGTGGACTTCTCGCTAATCAGGAGTTTCCTCTCTTCCCACCCTTCTCCTGAGTGCGCTGCAGAACTTCAGATCTGCCACCTGCCCATTGTTGCAGACTGAGATGGTGGGGCTCAGGGAAAATACGCTGTAGAAAACCCGTCAGCTATTTGGGATTTAAACGATGAACGTCAAGGGTAGCTACAATCGGATACGGTGTTCCAATGATTTCGGATCTACAGAAAGAGGCTCATTCTGACAAGACAGCCGCGGCTTTTAGGACTTCACATTTTTGTCAACGATCTATTGCAGTAACTGCGGCTGTGAACAGGCGTCCATGTTAGTCGCTCAGTCGTGTCCGACTCTGCGACCCCATGGACGGTAGCCCGCCAGGCTCCTCTGTCCATAGGATTCTCCAGACAAGAGTACTGGAGTGGGCTGCCTTTCCCTTCTCCAGGAGATCTTCCCGACCCAGGGATCGAGCCCGCGTCGATTGCAGGCGGAGTCTTTACAGTCTGAGCCGCTAGTGTGCCAGAAGTTCGATGCAGAAGCAAAGAGGACAAACGTCTGCCCTTTGGTGACACAGCCAGGGTGTGAAGGGCCCCCGCCCTGGTGGGAACGCGATTTCCACCGCAGGAGAACGCGCGAGCTTCAGACCGGCGCCCGGCACCCGTCCGCGCTCCGGAACTGCGCGGCCGGGAAGCCCGGCGGGCGCTCAGAGCGCAGACAGCGCCGCCGGCGGGCTCGGCGCCCCAGGCCCCCGGGGCCGCACGGCTCTTCCCTCGGGCCGAGCGCCCCCGCCGCCCGGACTCGGCACGGGCCCCCGCGCAGGGCGCCGCCGGGCCAGGCCGAGCCGAACCGGGGAGCCCCCGCCGCCCGGCCTCAGACGAAGCCGTCCCGCTCGCTGCCGGCCGAGGAGCACGGGGCCGCCCGTCTGGGCCGAGGGGCGCCGCGCGTCGCCCGGGGGAGCCGGGGCCGCACGGCCGCGGGCCCGGGGCGGGCTCTGCGGGCGGCGGTCTCACCGAGTGCACACGCTGAGTCCACTGGTTAATACCACGCGCGAGGTGCCCCCGCACCGGGAAGAACCGAACCTAGCGGGCCGCTCTCCCGGGGCGCCCTCCGGGCCCTCCCGCTCCCCGCCCCGCGGGCGCCGCCGGCCGCTCACCTCGCCGCGGGGCCGCCATCTTGCCCCCGGGCCCCGCCCGCCGCGCCCGCCCCGCCCGCCGAGTCCGCCGCGATCCCGGCAGCCTCTCGGCGCGGGACTCGGACGGAATCCCTTCGGCCATTTTCGCTTCTGCTCCCGAAGGGGCTCGACGGCGCTGCGTTTCGGGACTTGCTTCCGAACCGTGGCCGAGGCCCGATCAGCCTGCCCGATAGCGCTCGGGCACTTTCGGCCAGGAGGAGGAGGCGAGCCGAGACGCGAGAGGATCCCGGCTCGGGAGCGTTCGGCTCCTCTCGGCTCCTCCTCGGGCGGGCTCGGCTCCCGGGGCGGGCGGAGCCGGTGGCGCAAGAGTTTCTAGGCCGGGCCGCGCCGCGTCGGAGGCCGGCAGAGTCGGCCTCACAGCAGGTGCCTTCGCCGGCTGAGGACGCGCCCTCGCGGCCTCCTGAGCGCGGAGAGGGCTGGCGCGGAGTCGCTCGGAAACCCTCGGGCGGCCTCGGACCAACTCGGCCTGACTCGGCTCCGCACTTCGGCCCACTTCGGCCCAAGTCGGCCCTCGTCGTTTCTGGACTGCAGGCCTCGGCCTGGCTCGACCGGGCCGCTTCGTGCCGGTTCGGCTCCTGTTCGGGTGGCGCCGGCTCGGCTCGGCAGCCGGCCTCGGGCGGCCTCGGCTCGGCTCGGTTCAGCTCGGCTCGGTTCGGGCGACCCTCCTCTGGAGGTTTCGGCTCGGCTCGGCCCGGCTCGGGCGGCCTCCTCGGGCGGCGCGCTTCGGGCTCTGTCCCGGCCTTCGGGCGGCCCCGGCCGGAGCCTTCGGGCGGGCTCGGCGGAGTCCGGATGGAGGACTCGGACTCGGCCGCCAAGCAGCTGGGCCTGGCCGAGGCGGCGGCGGTGGCGGCCGCGGCCGCTGTGGCGGCGGCGGCCGCGGCCGCGGCGGGAGGCGAGGCGGAGGAGCCGGTGCTCAGCAGGGACGAGGACTCGGAGGACGGAGACTCGGAGTCGGAGCGCGAGACGCGGCGGGTGACGGCCGTGGCGGTGATGGCCGCCGAGCCCGGGCACATGGACATGGGCGCCGAGGCCCTGCCGGGCCCCGACGAGGCCGCTGCGGCCGCCGCCTTCGCAGGCAAGTGCCGGCCGCCCGCGGTTCGCGCCCACCTGCCCGCACCTGCCGCGCGCCCGCCCCGCTCTCTTGTCCCCCGCGCACACCTGCCGTGCCTCCGCCCAGCACGCCCGCGCACGCACGTCGTGTGCCCCGTGGTCCCTGCACACCTGCCCCAGGGAGCGCCCCGGCCCTTTCCTGCCTTACGCTTGCTCCCTGAACGCCTTTCCCTCCTTTCAGGATTGCGTTCCTTCCGGAACCTTCTCTGCACCTGCTTCTTGCCCTGCCCGTTCTCCCCTCCTTATGTGCTGGTTGCTGGTGACACGGGGGTCAGGTCCTCGCCTGGAGGAGCGCGGGGATGGGCGTGTCTGGTCACCTGGAATCCTGTTGGCCGGGTCCAGATGGAACTCCAGATGGGAGTGAGGCGCGCTCAGTCAGGGAGGGCTCGCAGGCGTTGGGGGCAGTGGCTCTGGAGGCCGGGACCCTGTTCCTCAGTGCCCCCTCTGGCCTGTCCCCATGCCCCCGACTCCTCGTTTCCTTGATGGGTCTTCCCTTCCGCGTTTTTGTTCTTGATGAACAGAACACGCTCATTCTCAAGGTTCCTGAGCCACGCCCCAAAGCGCCCTTTAGAGGTTGTGCCTCCCTGGGACACCATCCTGAAGGAGGTAGAGACTTTCCCAAGTGACGGTCCCTCCCACGTCAGGCTCCGGGTTGGCCCACAGAGCCAGGCGCTGGAACCCTTGGGGAGTGTCCTCAGGCTCTTCTTCCAGAAGGAACTTCATGGGTTTCAGAACTGGACAGCGGCCTCCGCATCCAGGTGCTCCTGCGTTTATCTGGCGCTGGAGGTGCTGGGTGGGGCCAGCTCCCCTGCTACCCACCTTGCCTCTGGTCTGCCTGGGCTGTGGTCTTTTGCGATTCTCGCAGAAGCATGGGAAGAAAGATTTGTGGCCCTTAAATAAGGGTTCCATTTTCGTTGCTAAACTAGTTTAACATTGAGATCTTGAATAGTTAGGTTTTTCTTCAGGTTTATGTTATTTTTGCTCACATCTTTCTGAAGGCAGAAAAGAAATATGATGCTGTTTGTCCTGACGTCAGAGAAATGTACCAACGTCAGTTTTTGTTTGTTTTTTAATTGACTTTTGACTTTGCTGGGCCTAGTGCTCCGTGGGCTTTTCTGCTGCTTCACTGCTGCCAGCTGTGCCTGGGGGCTGCTGCCAGCTGTGCCTGGGGGCTGCCAGCTGTGCGTGGAGGCTGCTGCCAGCTGTGCCTGGGGGCTGCCAGCTGTGCGTGGAGGCTGCTGCCAGCTGTGCCTGGGGGCTGCCAGCTGTGCGTGGAGGCTGCTGCCAGCTGTGCGTGGAGGCTGCTGCCAGCTGTGCGTGGAGGCTGCTGCCAGCTGTGCGTGGAGGCTGCTGCCAGCTGTGCGTGGAGGCTGCTGCCAGCTGTGCGTGGAGGCTGCTGCCAGCTGTGCGTGGAGGCTGCAGCCAGCAGTGTGAGGAGCCTGCTGCCAGCTGTGAGTGCAGGCTGCTGCCAGCTGTGCCTGGGGGCTGCCAGCTGTGCCTGGGGGCTGCCAGCTGTGAGTGCAGGCTGCTGCCAGCTGTGCCTGGGGGCTGCCAGCTGTGCCTGGGGGCTGCTGCCAGCAGTGCGTGCAGGCTGCTGTCGAGCTGTGTGTGGAGGCTGCTGCCAGCTGTGCGTGGAGGCTGCTGCCAGCTGTGCCTGGGGGCTGCTGCCAGCTGTGCCTGGGGGCTGCTGCCAGCTGTGCGTGGGGGCTGCTGCCAGCTGTGGTGCAGGCTGCTGCCAGCTGTGTGTGGAAGCTGCTGTCGAGCTGTGTGTGGAGGCTGCTGCCAGCTGTGTGTGCAGGCTGCTGCCAGCTGTGCCTGGGGGCTGCCAGCTGTGCCTGGAGGCTGCTGCCAGCTGTGCGTGGGGGCTGCTGCCAGCTGTGCCTGGGGGCTGCTGCCAGCTGTGCGTGGGGGCTGCTGCCAGCTGTGTGTGGAGGCTGCTGCCAGCTGTGGTGCAGGCTGCTGCCAGCTGTGGTGCAGGCTGCTGCCAGCTGTGGTGCAGGCTGCTGCCAGCTGTGGTGCAGGCTGCTGCCAGCTGTGCGTGGAGGCTGCTGCCAGCTGTGCGTGGAGGCTGCTGCCAGCTGTGCCTGGGGGCTGCTGCCAGCTGTGCGTGGAGGCTGCTGCCAGCTGTGCGTGGAGGCTGCTGCCAGCTGTGCCTGGGGGCTGCCAGCTGTGCGTGGAGGCTGCTGCCAGCTGTGCCTGGGGGCTGCCAGCTGTGCGTGGAGGCTGCTGCCAGCTGTGCGTGGAGGCTGCTGCCAGCTGTGCGTGGAGGCTGCTGCCAGCTGTGCGTGGGGGCTGCTGCCAGCTGTGTGTGGAGGCTGCTGCCAGCTGTGCGTGGAGGCTGCTGCCAGCTGTGTGTGGAGGCTGCTGCCAGCTGTGGTGCACAGGTTTCTCACTGCAGCGGCCTCTCGTCGCGAAGGTCGGCTCTAGGCTGTGTCGGCTTCGGTCGGTGCGCCTCCTGGGCTCCAGGGCACAGGCTCGGTCGCTGTGGTGTGTGGACTTGCCCTGCTGCGTTTAGGATCTTCCCAGACCAGGGGTTGAACCCGTGTCTCCTGCACTGGCAGGTGGATTCTTTACCGCTGAGCCACCGGGGAAGCCCCAATCCACTGGGGAAACCCCAATGTCAGGTGTTTTGTTTTGTTTTTCCTTTGCACAGTTTTATAGTTGTGTTTTTTGAGTGTGTTAGAACTTGGTTGTTGTCGGTTACTGAGGTCAGGTGACTCCTGGGTTTCGGTAGCTCAACAGGACACCGTGCTGGGCTGAGGTTGCCTCCTCTGGGCTGCTGGCCAGGTGTGTAGACCTGAGCATGGGCTCAGGCCCCTTAGCCCCAGGCTCCCTGGGAAATGGTGGAGAAGACACATGGGGGGCAGGGATTTTCAGAGCAGTTCAGTGAGTGCAGGTTGACAGATTGTGCGGGACCCTCTGTCAATCTGAGCACCTCTGCCAGGCACAGACACAGCTAGGCTCGGGACATTCCGGAACGCGGTGCCACCCCTGGAGGGGGCGAGCAGCAATCGAAGGCTGTCAGCACAGCCTGTCAGGTGTGGGCTGTGGCGGGGGTGCAGGGAGGGGGGCGCGCAGGCTGCTGGGGGGGGCCAGGCTCCATGTCGGGGGCCGGAGGGTACTGGCAGGTCTGGTGGGTTTCAGGAAGAAGAGGTCAGTGGCAGGTCGAGGTGATGGAGGGGGAGGGAGGGGTGGACCTCAGCCAGAACCATGCTGACCCGTGGGGTCTGGGAGGGTCCCCACAACGAGGGAGGGGACTCTGGGATCTGAGAAGCTCCTTCTGGATGGTTTTTTTTTTTTTCCTAGAAGGGAGCAGGAGGCCAGGGCAGTTTGGCAGAGCTGTGACCAACTCAGTGGGTCTTCACTGTGCGTGGCAGGGTCTGCGGGGATGGAGAGGTAGCCTCTTATCCTTGGAAGGACCAGGTCGATCAGACTGTGGTCTGGAAACATTGGGCATTTCATGCCCAGGGTTAGGCCTCCCTTGGCAGTTTAGGGACCTGCCGTGGCAGCTGCCCACCACGCCATCCCCTGGAGGCCTCCGGCTCCGGCCAGGCACTGAGTCGCGCTTCCGTGTTGCAGAGGTGACCACCGTGACGGTAGCCAGCGTGGGCGCCTCAGCAGACAACGTCTTCACCACGTCTGCGGCGAATGCTGCCTCGCTCTCAGGCCACGTGCTGGTAAGACCCGGGCCAAGTCTGGGCGGGGGGACCCTGAGCCCGCCCTCCGCCGAGCACCCGGGGTGGGGGGCAGGAGCACACCAGGGGCTCTGTACACCTGGAAGCAGAGTTGTCACTGGGACGGTGACCGGCAGGAAGCTCTCTCTCGAGTGTGAGGGCGGCAGGTCTGTGGAGGCCTCAGGGACGCAGGTTTAAGAGCGTGGGTTTATATGCTCTGGTGCCCGGAGACACCAGCCAGTAGCCAGGCAACAGCTCCGTGCCTCGGGCTGGTGTCCGACCCAACAGCGGGCTCTCTGGTCCCGAGGGCCGGGAAGTTAGGGCACCCGAGTCCACAGGCTCTGACGACAGGAAGGCCCGGAATCTGGTGCGACCTTCCTGGACGCCGGCAGGGAGAGGGTGGTTCAAGTTTCCGCGTGTCCCGCCTGCCTCATTAGAAGGACCCTCTGTGGCTCTCGAACCAGTGCAAAGCATTCTGCTTTTCCGCTCCAGAGTCGCACGAGTCCAGCGATTCACACTCACGCAGGGCCGATGCCCTGACTGAGGTGGTGACCCCGCAGGTCTGTGAGAGCAGGCCGGGTGTGCGTGTGCCTATGGGTGGGGGCCCTCAGTCCCGTGGTCGACTCCTCATCTCCTCTGGTGTGAAGGCAACGTTTTCAGAGAGGAGCAAAGGTCTCTGCCTCGGTGTTTCCCTCTCAGCGTGGTAGCAGGAGCATGTCCCAGACCTTGGTGTGCAGTGTGCCTGGGTCCCTAGTCCACTGCAGGGCTATCTGGGCGAGGCCGTGAGGTGTGCCTGGGGGCAGTCGGGGTGGGCTCGCCTTCCACACGGGCAGAATGGGGCGTCTCACTGGCCCAGGAGAGGCAGTTGAGGTCACAGCAGCATACAGGCCCATGGGGAGGCATGTTGGCAGTGTGGCTTGGGAGGCCCCTGCTCTGGGTGGGACTTGGGCATGAGAAATGGTCCCATACCAGCCGGATCTTGGCTCCTGTACCAATGGGCTTGGCCTCTTGGAGACCATCCCTTGAGACCTGTGACCCTGTGAGAGCCTCCAGGGTAGAAGAGAGGGCCTTTCCTGTGCTGGAAGCATGTTCATCCCTTAATCTGTGCAAGCCATGTGAGCATTTGCTTGGGGCCACGCAGACCTCGCCTCTGGTTGGTCTTGGCCCGGAGTCTGGAAGAGGCCCCCCCCGGGGGCGGTGTCATCTGGAACCTGTCTGGGGGGCCACAGCCTGGTACAGAGGGGTGCTGCGGCTGTCCCTGAGACGGTGGGTGTTGTGTCCTGCAGTCGGGCAGGACAGCCCTGCAGATCGGGGACAGCCTGAACCCCGAGAAGGCCACGCTCATTGTTGTGCACACGGACGGCAGCATTGTGGAGACCGCCGGGCTGAAGGCACCTGCAGCGCCTCTCACCCCAGGTACTGCCTGCCCGCTCCGGGCCTCCGGGGCCAAGTGCCCCCTGGGCTGCTGGAGTGTATTCCTGGGTGAGCTTCTGTGTTTTGTGGGGAGCTTAAATATCGACCACTGTCTAAGTAGGAGATGTTCCAGGCAGTGAGTGTCGCCCCGGGTTGTGGGGACGGGGTGCTGAGCGGAGGAGGGCCTGTGAGAGTAGAGCTGTCCCCGTGCTTCCCTGTGGTCCAGGCTGCGCTCAGGGTCTCGCGCTCACAGTGCTTTCTTTGCTCAAGGACCTCAGTCTCCTCCGACTCCGCTGGCTCCCGGTCAAGAGAAGGGTGGCACCAAGTACAACTGGGACCCTTCGGTGTACGACAGTGAGCTGCCCGTGCGCTGCCGCAACATCAGTGGCACCTTGTACAAGAGCAGGCTTGGCTCAGGTGGGCAGGGGCGGGCCCAGGAGGATGGGGGCGGGCCCAGGAGGATGGGGGCGGGCCCAGGTGGGCGGGGCGGGCCCAGGAGGGCGGGGGCGGGCCCAGGTGGGCGGGGGCGGGCCCAGGAGGGCGGGGGGGCGGGCCCAGGAGGGCGGGGGCGGGCCCAGGAGGATGGGGGCGGGCCCAGGAGGATGGGGGCGGGCCCAGGTGGGCAGGGGCGGGCCTGAGCGGGGCGGGCCCAGGAGGGTGGGGGCGGGCCCAGGTGGGCGGGGGCGGGCCCAGGAGGATGGGGGCGGGCCCAGGTGGGCAGGGGCGGGCCTGAGCGGGGTGGGCCCAGGTAAGTGAGGGGCGGACCCAGGAGGATGGGGGCGGGCCCAGGTGGGCGGGGGCGGGCCCAGGAGGGCGGGGGCGGGCCCAGGTGGGCGGGGGCGGGCCCAGGTGGGCGGGGGCGGGCCCAGGAGGGCGGGGGCGGGCCCAGGAGGATGGGGGCGGGCCCAGGAGGATGGGGGTGGGCCCAGGTGGGCAGGGGCGGGCCCAGGAGGATGGGGGCGGGCCCAGGAGGATGGGGGCGGGCCCAGGTGGGCGGGGGCGGGCCCAGGAGGATGGGGGCGGGCCCAGGAGGGCGGGGGCGGGCCCAGGTGGGCGGGGGCGGGCCCAGGAGGGTGGGGGCGGGCCCAGGTGGGCAGGGGCGGGCCTGAGCGGGGCGGGCTCAGGAGGGCGGGGGCGGGCCCAGGAGGGCGGGGGCGGGCCCAGGTGGGCGGGGGCGGGCCCAGGAGGGCGGGGGCGGGCCCAGGAGGGTGGGGGCGGGCCCAGGTGGGCGGGGGCGGGCCCAGGAGGGTGGGGTCGGGCTCAGGTGGGCAGGGGCGGGCCCAGGAGGGTGGTGGCGGGCCCAGGTGGGCAGGGGCGGGCCTGAGCGGGGCGGGCCCAGGAGGGTGGGGGCGGGCCCAGGTAAGTGAGGGGTGGGCCCAGGTGGGTTGGGCTCAGACCATTGCTTCCTCTTTGAGGTTGGCCTTCTTTCTGCAACCTCCGCATAAGCTGGGAAGGAAGGCTGTAATGGCATAGACTAGTTGAGCACACAGGCACTTTGCGGGGGCGGTAGGCCTGGACCATGTTTCCTGAGGTCTTGGGTCCACTTGGTGTCCGGTCGGCAGGAAGCTCTGCAAGTGGGCAGAGGTCATCAGCTCCATGAGGGCGGTGGTCGCCGCATGGTGCCCAGGGCGTCAGGTGGACGCTCGGGCAGGTGGTCAGACACAGCGCCCACGGGTGTGGGTTCACAGCGGGGTACCAGGGGCCAGCTGGCCTGGCGTGGGCAGGAACCACAGCAGGTGGCCTGTCCTTTCAGGAGGCCGAGGCCGCTGTATCAAGCAGGGGGAGAACTGGTACAGCCCCACCGAGTTTGAAGCCATGGCAGGAAGGGCCAGCAGCAAAGACTGGAAGAGGAGCATCCGCTATGCGGGGCGGCCACTGCAGTGCCTCATCCAGGTACCCCAGCGGACCTCCCCGCCTCCCGTCTCCCAGGGTGTCAGCTACGGGGCTCTGAAGGCCCGCAGGCCAGAGTCAGACAGACAGGGTTTGAGTCCTCCACTCGCTGTGTGACCTGGGGCAAGTTACTTAACCTTTCTGTTTCCTAATGTTTCAAATGGGATGTTGAGGATGTTTGCACGGTACCTTGTGCAAGGATAAGAAATGGATGAGGCAACACAGCTTCCGTTTGAGTGAGCGCACGTGAGTTTATTTATTAACAGGAAAAAATCAAATGGAAATTTAATAACGTGTGTGGGGGAGAGACCCAATAAGACGGAGTAACTCTGTCCGTGACTTTTGAAAGACACCAGCTGTCTCTCAAGCTTATCCGAGGGGGGAGGGCCCCTGCTCCGGTTTCCAGTTTAGCTCTTGGGGTGGGCAGAGGCATCACGCCCATATTCCCTGGATGGGAGAGGTGGATGGTGTGTCCAGAGAGGTTCTGGAAAGAATGGGGTCCATGCTCATGGTGGGGGGGGTCAGGGTGGAGCTGGTTGGAGCCTGGGCCTGTCGCTTGAGGGCCACCCTCATTTGTTGCGGTGTCCCTCACGCCCTCCCCGTGTCGCGGTGTCTCTCACGCCCTCTCCCTGTCGCGGTGTCTCTCACACCCTCCCTGTGTCGTGGTGTCTCTCACGCCCTCCCCCTGTCGCGGTGTCTCTCACGCCCTCCCCGGGTCGCGGTGTCTCTCACGCCCTCTCCCTGTCGCGGTGTCTCTCACACCCTCCCTGTGTCGTGGTGTCTCTCACGCCCTCTCCCTGTCGCGGTGTCTCTCACGCCCTCCCCCTGTCGCGGTGTCTCTCACGCCCTCCCCGGGTCGCGGTGTCTCACGCCCTCTCCCTGTTGCGCTGTCTTGACCCCAGGATGGCATCCTGAACCCTCACGCAGCCTCCTGCACCTGTGCTGCCTGCTGTGACGACATGACCCTGGTGAGTGCCCCCGCCCCTTCGACTCTTCTGCGATGTTTCCCCTTTAGTTTCCCCTCAGAATCTGTTCTTCGGCTGTTGCTCTGGTGGCTGAGGCCTCACGTGGGCCCAGGACTGCTCAGAGGACCCGAAGGGGACCTTCCTAGATAAATTAAACCTCATGACGTCCCCGTCCTGTCCCCCCTCCCATCCTGCCCCCCAAGTGTTTTCCCGTGCTGATGACAATGTGGTATTTTACGATTTGCATTTTTAACATCAATTTGTAAAAAACACTGCCTGGAACTGCTTTGTATAGAGAACTCTTAATGTCTTTTGAGGTTTTTTTCTTACCCTGATTCTTAACTGTTTAAAGATGAGTGTTGTTCTAACTGACGTTGCTGAGTGGTTTTCAGTGTGATGCCAGCGTGTCAAGTGTGAACCACCAGCTTTGTTTCAGGCTTTCTTGTTGTTGAATATTATTTTAAATGTCTCAGAATTTAAAAAACTGTTTAATGAGGTTTTCTCGTAAAAATTTTTTTTAAGGTTTTTTTTTTTTTTTCTACTTTAAAAACATTTATTTACTTTTCGTTCCCCGGGTCTTCGTTGCCGTGCGGGCTTTCTGCAGCTGCAGTGGTGGGGGCCGCTCGCTGCAGGCGCGGGCTCTGGGACACGCAGGCTTCGGCAGCGGCGGGGCCTGGGCTCAGGAGCTGTGACGCACGGGCTCAGTTGCTCCACAGCACGTGCAGTCCTCCCAGACCAGGGATTGAAGCCACCCCCCTGAATTGGCAGGCAGATCCTCATTCACTGTGCCATGAGGAAGTCCTTCTTTTTAAAGTTCGATTGCTCATCTGGTTAACTATTAGCAGCTGTGGAAGAAAGCTAACTGGAGAGACGTTCTTGACTGGGAAAACCCAATATTCTGAAGCTGCCTAGCCTGTACACAGATCACACGTGATCCTGGTAGAATGCTGTGGTTCAGCCACTAAGGCTTGTCCAACTCTGTGGACCGCAGCACACCAGGCTCCCCTGTCCCCTGCTATTTCCAAGTTTCCTCAAACTCGTCCAGTGAGTCCATGATGCCTTCCAGCTGTCTCAGCCTCTGTCACCCCCTTCTCCTCCCGCCCTCAATCTTTCCCAGCATCAGGATCTTTTCCGGTGAGTAAGCTTTTGGCATCAGGTGGCTGAAGAATTACCCAGCAGGATATTTGTGTGAGAATAAAATACTTTTAAAGTTTGCTTGAGGGGACCGGCAGGTGATGTTCTTGGAGATCTTGTAGGGGTCAGAGGAGCAGAGCAGGGGGTTTGCCTCGTCAGGAAGTGTGGAGCACACAGCAGGGCTGTCTGTAGTCCCTGCAAATGCCGAAACCCCGAGGTGTGACCTGCAGGGCGGAACCTGGATGCTGAAAGCTAGAAGCCGCCAGAAGAGAACTCAGGGGCACTATGGACCTGTGGGGTGGGAGCCTCTGTGGGGAGCGTGCTCTGCTCCCCAGATAGGTCTGCAGGTGTGACGTGGCTCCCTTCACAGTCCTGGCTGGATTTTAAGGACTCTAAGGTTTCTATGGAAAGGCAGAGGAGACGGGATTGCAGCAGGGCTCTGAGGATGAAGACTGAGACTGGAGGGGCCACAGCTCAGGGCCTCAGACCTGCCGAGTGGGGTCCTTGGGTGAGAGCCTGTGGTTTTGCGGAGGGGGGCCTGTCAATCTAGGGGCAGACCAGCCACCCACAGTCAGACCCAGAAACTGTGGGGACAGTCGGCACAGTAGGCATAGAAGTGACCCTTGACCTAGACATCATACTTTATATACCAATGAATTAAAAGTGGATTTTAGAGTGAGATGTGTTGAAAACAAAATTAAAGTTTTTAGAAGAAAATCTTTGTGATCTCAAGTTATACCTGGGATTTCTTAGGCATGCAACCAAAGGTTCAGTCCATGAAATAAAATCTTGTACGTCTCCTTCATCAAATGGACACGTTTTGGCTTCCGAATCAGGAACAGTGGTCTGCAGAGCTCTATGGACCAGCCCCCAGAGACATAATCCTCATTGGCGAAATAATGCAAAAAGCCTGCTTAGGATCTCTGAAAGCTGTCCTGGCGGCATATAGCAAAAAATATTTATCCGGGAGAATTTTGTGAGTCTGGTGTGTGAGCCAGGGCCTGTTCCTGGCCTGTGGCCCTGCTCGGCTGAGGGGAAGCTCCGTTCCAGGCCACCGGCCCCATCGTCCCGGCCCCGCTCGCCCATACCCCATGCGGTGGAATTCCCTGCGGTGGAGGCAGCGATAGGACCACGAGTTAGGCTGATGGTGTGAGTGCTGCCGAGGCTCCGCTCCCGGGCAGTGTGTGGGCGGATGCCAGCTAAACGACTGTCCCAGGGCATTTCCTCTAGATGTGTCCCGAAAGCCCCCAGTGCAGAGCCCCAGGTGCCTGGATCCCACAGCGGAGCAGTTTGCAGAGGGTAGAGCAGTCGGCTGGAAAGAGCAGAGCCAGCAGCTGGTGTGGCAGCTTGACTCCTGCTGCCCGGAGGGGCCTGCAGGGACCCCATGTGCAGGGCTGCAGCTGGGGAGCCTGGAGGGGAGCAGCCGTCGGCACGGATGTCCAGCTCCAGCAGAAGTCACAAGGCGTGTGAAGGAACGGGGGTGTGTGGGCCCCATGGAGGAACAGCAGCAGGCAGGAGATGCTTCCCGTTGCAGCAGCAGCTGAGGGGGCTTCCAGGCAGGCTCTGTGTCTGCAGGGTGGAAGCGTTTTCAGCAGGGGTCTCGGTCCCAGTCTACGGGGCTGGGGCGGGCACCACTCCCAGGGCAGCTGCGGCATGCGCGGGCTTTCTCACAGCTGTGGAGGCGGCAGCCTGGGTCCCGGCACTGGTTTGCTGCTGGCTGGGGCTCCTTTTGGCTTGCAGGCTCTCACTCATGTGGCAGTTAGGGGGTGTTTCTGGTGTCTCCTCCTATAGGGACACTAATCCCACCAGGTTAGGGCCCCACTGTCCTTACTCCTAATGCAGCCACGTTGCTGGCTGAGACCTCACAGTTCAGCCCAGAGGGTGTAACAGCAACATCTCATCATGTGGAGAAAATCACAAAAGGAGGAGCCCAGCGGAGATCCTGGGGTTGAGAAGAAAGTCCACACTTGGGTCCACAGCACCTGCGGGAGGGCAGCAGGGAGGGCCAGTGAGCCCTCGAGGTCTCGGGCACCAGCTGGCGGCTCCCCAGCCTTCCCCTTGTCCTGCCTCCCTGTTCCATCGAGGGCCTCTGCTCCTGCGCGTCTGGGCCTGTGGGGCGCCCCTGCCCTCGTGGGCCCTGTTTGGTTTCTGTCTTCTGGGAATTCTCAAAACTCTGATGTGGACGCAGGGCGTCCGTCAGGACAGAGTCTGGGGTGGTGCCCTCACGTCTCCCTCTGTCCCCCCGCCCCCTAGAGTGGCCCCGTCAGGCTCTTCGTGCCCTACAAGAGGCGCAAGAAGGAGAGCGAGCTGCCGGCCACGCCCGTCAAGAAGGACGCGCCTAAGAACATCACCCTGCTCCCCGCCACCGCTGCCACCACCTGTGAGTGTCCTCGAAGCCCCTGCTACCACGCGTGCTCTTAGCGCGTCTTGCTCACACGTGTGGCCAAGGGCTTTGGGTCTAAAGGGGCACAGCTCCTGCTCCCAGAGGCCCCTTGGCCTCCTGGGTCCCGGCCTCTCCTCCACACTAGCTTCATGCCAAGACCGCGGGTCTGGGTCTCGGGCAGCCCCCCCTGCTCAGGGCTGCGTATGCCCCAGTGGGCAGGCGAGGCTGGTGGGAGTTGAGGGAGGAGCCCCCGCTCCTGAAACCTTGAGATGGTGAGTGGGGGTAAGGGAAGACCCAAAGGGAGGGAAGGTCTGGGGGCTGACGGGTCCTCAGAGACTGTCCACAACCCAGTGGGTCCTTGGGGGTCCGGAGGATACGGAGCCCCGAGGAGGCGTGGCTGCTGTTTCTCTTCAACTTCGATGAGTATTTTCCTTAGAGAGGGTACACGCGTGTGTGTGTTTAGGATCCAACAGCGGGAGCCGCCTTGGAGGGCGTGGGCCTTGCCCTCACTGGCACCAGGCGCCACCCTGCGGAGGTGGGCTGGGGGCCCCCGGGTACTGCTATGAACCCCATGCCACCCCCTCCCCAGTGCTGGGCTTCCGGCTGGGCGAGTGACGGTTGCCCTGCCCTTGCAGTCACCGTGACCCCCTCAGGACAGATCACTACCTCGGGCGCACTGACCTTTGACCGGGCGTCCACCGTGGAGGCCACTGCCGTCATCTCGGAAAGTCCAGCCCAGGGCGACGTCTTCGCAGGAGCCACAGGCAAGCTGCCTCAGCCCTGGTGCCTTGGCCCCGAGAGGCTCCCCCTTCCACCTGCAGGAGCCAGGGAGACCCCGAAGCAGCGGGTGGGGGCTGGGGGCTTGGCTGGTGGTGACAGGACCAGGACCTGAAAAGCTGAGGCTGCTTGTGGAGTGTGGAGAGAGCCGGCGGGCAGAGGCGCCCTGTGCGTCTGTAAACTCTGAGGCCACGTTAGGGATCGAAAGGGAGCAAGCAGGAGCCCACCCACTCCTGTGCCGTTCCGTCCCCCTCTGGGCCCCCGGCACGTTGTGGGTTCCGTCCCCCTCCGGGCCCCCGGCGTGTCGTCAGTTCCGTCCCCCTCCGGGCCCCCGGCGCATCGTCGGTTCTGATCCGCTCCCACCCCCGGCGCTGTCTTCGGTTCTGGTTCCCTCCGGGCCCCGGCGCTGTCGTCGGTTCTGTCCCCCTCCGGGCCCCTGGCGCATTGTCAGTTCTGGTTTTCTCCGGGCCTGGCGCTGTCGTCGGTTCTGGTTCCCTCCGGGCCCCCGGTGCTGTTGTCTTCCTTCACTTGTGAGCTCGAGGGCTGCCTAGCTGGACACACTGCAGCGGGGTCACAGGCGTGGCGCCTCTCTCCGCACAGTGCAGGAAGCGGGCGTGCAGCCTCCGTGCAGGGTCGGCCACCCGGAGCCCCACTACCCCGGTTATCAGGACAGCTGCCAGATCGCACCGTTCCCTGAGGCCGCACTGCCAACGTCTCATCCCAAAATAGGTGAGTGAGGAGGAGCCCCGCCCCCGAGGTCTGGGGAGGCAGGGCTGTTTGTAGACCGGAAGCTTCTGCCGGATGCTAGATGGGGCGCGGCTGCTCACCTAGTGCCCTGTGCCCAGCAGAGCCTGAACCCGCTGGGCTCCACCCAGGACGCTGCACTGTGATGGTGCCCCTGAGGGCACTTGTCCCTGGCTTCAGGTGTGAGAGTGTGTGTGTCTGTGACCCACTGGCCTGCAGCTGCCAGAACGTCCCCGTGCGTGTGTGTGTGATTGCCACTACCTGCCTCCCCAGCCCACCTCCTAAAGCCCAGCCCAGCCCCAGCAGAGCCCCAGTGGGCCACGGCCAGCCTCGGGGGTGTCCATCCCATGTGACCACGGCCCCCCTGCCTACTTGCTCCTCACTGATTCCAGGGTGGACTCGGGGCTTCCTGTTTCCTTCAGGGCGGTGCAGCCTGTTCCTGGGGTGATCATGTCGGGGTGGGCTCTGGTCTAGCCCGCGGGGGCCCCCAAGAGCAGCTGCTGCCCTGTCCCACTGCCCCTCCCCTTAGGGCCGGCGCAGCGAGGAGGAGGGCGGGGGAGGCTTTTCTCGGGGTCCCGTGCTCCCAGCCCAGTGCCTTCCCGGGAGCGGGTTCACAGCCGCGGTCTCGCTGCTCAGTGGGTCTGGCTCCTGAGCGCTGACTGTGCGTCTCGTGTAGCTCGTCTAGTGGGTGCACCTGGGAGCTGGGAACGGGCCTTGGTGGGGCGTGTGCGCCAGGGGCTCAGCCGGCACTCCCTTCAGGGCTTTTCCTCAGAGAAGGCTGACGCGCTCAGCACTGCCTGGGTGTGCGTGTCTCCCTTGGGCCGTCTCTGCCCAGGCCCCTCGGGACAGAGGTGGGCAGCCCTCGTGCGTCCAAAGTGTGAGTCTCCACGTCCTGTCCAGAGCCAGCGTCGCCCCAGGTTCCCTCTCCACCCCCATGATTTCTTCTGCAGCTGAGAGGAACCTGCCCCCTGCCAGCCCTGATCTGTGCCCCAGACCCCGTGCCCACAGACGGCCCTAAAGGTTTCTGTGAGCAGAGACGAAACCAGGAGGCTTCAGCTTCTGCTTGCAGTTGGTGTGCCGTCCGTGGTCAGGCGGCTGTAGCCGCAGCAGGGGTTAGAGGGGGAGCCGGGGGAGGGGGGTGAGGGCGTCTCTGCACCTGCAGTGTCCTGGGTCCCCCTAGGCCTGCGTGCTGTGCACCAGCCCGCTCTCCCACACTCGACGAGAGCACGGAGGCCCCTTGGAGCCAGGGGACATGCTGACTTCTGCTCTGTTTTGCTTCCCTCGGGCTAGTGCTGACGTCCCTGCCGGCCCTGGCGGTGCCACCCTCCACCCCCACCAAAGCTGTCTCCCCCTCGGTGGTCAGCGGGCTGGAGGTGTCGGAGCAGCGGAGCTGGCTGTACCTGGAGGAGATGGTCAACTCCCTGCTCAGCACCGCGCAGCAGCTGAAGACGCTGTTCGAACAGGCCAAGCAGGCCAGCTCCTACCGGGAGGCCGCCGCGGCCCAGGCCAGAGCCCAGGCAGACGCCGAGCGGAAGGAGGTACCATCCGGGCTGCAGGTCTGCGCCCGGCTTCCCGGGCAGGGGCGCTAGGGGTGCGCACGCAAGTGAAGCTTCTCTGCTAGCAAGGGCAGGTGTTCCCCTCCGGTGTTCAGGTCTCACACACGCTCCAGTACACCTACGGCAGATGGTGTTCGTCCCGTCAGGCCAGCCTCCCTGGGGATCGTCTGCTGTGACGCAGAGTCGCGGGGGTGTTGCCGGTCACAGTCCCCGTGGACTGTGGTTTTCTCACCAATTCTATATAAGAAAAATTTTCACTTTAGTATCACTTTTTGTAGACAAGAGAAAAGAAGGTTTTATCGGGTTCTTAATTATGCTTTTGTTTTGCTGAGGCTTGCAGGATCAGGCAGGGGCCTGGGGAGGGCTGTCATAGCCAGGAGGTGGTGGACGAAAACCCACCTGCGTCCTGTGGAGGCTCCTTTGCTCTGACCAGTCCTGAGCGGCCGCCTGGCGCCGTCGCCCCTGCTGTCTCGGCTGATTCTGACCCTCTGGTCGTCTCAGGGTCTGCTGTGCTCACTCCTCCCCTTGCACCTGGGGATACCCTGCTCCTGCTGGTTCCAGGCACCTTGATTCCAGGCAGAAGCTCTGAATTCTGCTGGGTTCTTTCTGCTCACCTGGCAAGCGCTGGACTTGGTCCTTGCCAGCAGCTGAGCTGGCTGCTCTCCCGCCCGTCATGCGGGGGTCTGTCTCGGAGTCTGCTGCTGGGCATGGCTGTAGGCCTGGTCTGGGCAGGACGGGCGTGGCCTAGCTGCTGTTCTCACGCATGGGGCTGCAGGCGCTCCTGGAGGGGGAGGGGGCACCATGGGCACAGCTGTCTCGCCCGTTGTTTCTGCTGGCTCAGCCCCGGGCTGGCTCCCTGGGGACGGCCAGGGCCTGTGGCCACCGTGCATGGCGGGTCCGCTTTCCTTGGTTTCCCGGCCATCTGCAGCTCCAGCCTCAGCTTTCTGCCCACACCCTTCCCTCCCCTGCCCCAGGTTCAATGTCATCCCCTCACTCCCCGCCAGTTCCTGCCCCACCTGCCAGGGCCTCCCCCCAGCCAGGCCCCCTCCGTTCCTACCTGCTTTCCTTGCTTTCCAGACCTCAGATCGTTGCCTTCTGGCTCTGTGGTGACTGTCTGGAGGGTCGCCTGCTGGCTGCTCTGGTGACCCGAGTGAGAGCTGCCCTTTCCTCTTTGGCTTGGGAGGCTGTTCGCCTGACCACAGTGCTCTCGTGTTGCTCAGAGACTAGCTTTTTAATCATTTAATATTTGCATATTTCACATTTGTAAGCATTTTACTTTTATTTTTTAAGTATTTATTTGTATGTGGTTTTGCATTATAACCAGCCTTTGCTGTTCTTGTGGGTTCATATGCTCACATATTTATGATCTTATATTTAGAAAAACCCCTGATGTGTGTAATGAAATCATATTCTTTTTCTCGTTGAAACACGTTTCACATGCTGTAGGATTCACCCCTTTAAGCTGCACAGTCCAGGAGCTTGCTCTCACACTTGTTCAGCCGTCCCAACTGATTCCAGGGCTCTTCACCCCCCAGGGAAGCCCCGGACCCGTGAGCACCACCCTGCCAGCCCCAGGGCCCCGCTGCACTTGCCCGCTTTCTCTCTCAATCTGTCTGTCCCCACCCCCCCAGACCCCGCTGCACTCGCCCGCTTCCTGTCTCTGGTGCTGCCTGCTCTGCGCATTTCTTGGAACCGGGAGTCACACAGGATGTGGCCGTCTGCGTCTGGCTCCTCCCTGAGCAGCGTGTGCTCACGATGCTCCCACACGGGGCCTGGACTAGGGCCGCCGCGCCCGGGCTGCTTTTCACCCCTCCATCAGGGGGCGCTCCCAGCGCTCCCGCCCTCTGGCCTCTGTGCACAGCTGTCTGTGTGGGTGCGTGCTGTCCCTGCTCCAGGGTGTGAGGCTGGGGGCGCAGCCGCCGGGTCCAAGGAGGCTCCCGCTTCACTCTTTATGCAGCTGCCAGGCTGTATGCCCCTGTGGCTGCCCGGCCAGCATCCACCACCGTGTGTGCCATCCCCCTGCTGAGCCTGGGGGTGTGGGGAGGCCCTTGTCCTTGCTTAGGGTCCAGGGCCAGGAGCGCAGGCGTGGGGAGACCGCTTGGGCCCGCCACCTCAACAGTCAGACCAGCTGGACTGTCAGACCAGCCTCACCCCAGGAGGGAAGTGCAGGAGGAAGCGGTTTAGCTTTCAGTTCCACGCTTTTCATAGGTTTTCTTGGACTTTCTTTCACAGAATAAAACTACAAGTAAATTCTGTGAAAATTCTCTGATGACAGATGGGCTGAAAGTATAGGTTAGGATGCGGCGTGGGGTTCCCACCTGGTTGGGTCGTGCGGGCGCTTCAGCTGGGCCAGCTGCCTGGGTTTTGTTTCTCAGATAGGACCAGCCCCCAGTCACGGCCGGGCCCATCCACACGAAGGGTCCAGAAGCTGAATTCCTGCCATGCAGACCTCCTGACCTGCGGGTCTGGCAGCTCAGCCAGGAGCCTCTGGCATGGTGGGGCTCCTCAGGTCCCCACCCATGGAAGGCTGGGCTGTGCATTTTGTTTGTAATTTCATGTGTTTCTAGGAAAGGAATGTGACATGAAGCGCCCTTATACTTAACAGTCCCGTCTGGTGGAAGATGCTCGGCCTTTAGTGAGAGGCTTGAGCCTCTGCCTGCACTGGGACACCATCAGTGTCCATAGCCTGAGTTCTGACAGCAGCGGGGGCTCACGGGCAGGCCCGTCCTCTCTCGGGAGCCGTTGGCGTGATGTGCCCTCACGTGGCCGTCCTGTAAGCCAGACACGCGGCCAGGGGAAGCAGGCGTCCTCTGTTCTGGCATCGCTGGTTGGTGGAGCCGGTGTCCTTGTGTGTGCGCGCGCCCACGCCGGCGGTTCCAGGCTCCTCGAGTGACCTGGTTCCGTTTCCTGCACATGTGGGTTGGCCACCCTCCACACCTGGGCGCTCACCTTTGTACCTGCTGACGTGTCTGAGCCATGGGACCTGCTGGCCACAGTGCCTGGACCCTGGGTCTTGGGAGCCAGACGCCTTGGGGAGCCTTTGCCAGGGTCATCTGGGGACTGAGGGGTCATGACTTGACTCATGCGAGAGAGGCACCCAACACGTGTCCCTGAAGCAGGTGGCGGCAGTGAGAAGCGACCTTCAGGGTCTGGGTGGGAGGAGCCAGAAGGCTGGGGGTGGAGGGGGCACGGGTCTGTCATGGAGGGGCTTCTGGGTACCTGACGATCCCCCCACTCTGGGTCACACAGCAACAGGCAAGCATCCCACCCCGGATCACACAGAGAGAGACCCCCAACCCCGGATCACATGGAGAGAAGCCCCCTGCCCCATGGATCACACGGAGAGAGCCCCCCCACCCCGGATCACACGGAGAGGGAGCCCCCCACCCTGGATCACACGGAGAGGGAGCCCCCCACCCCGGATCACACGGAGAGACCCCCCCCACCCCAGATCACATGGAGAGAGACCCCCCCAGAGGAAGTGTTGCTGTGGAGCCTGTTGGGAAGTGTCCATAGCGTGCTCCTCAGCTCTGAGGGTCGTGTGTGGTGGGGAGCAGAGTGTGAGGCCTCATGGTCCACGAAGGGGCTCCATGTGAGACCCAGGCGCTTGCCTCCCAGGGAGGGAACCAGGGTTGCCTTCTTGGATGTTTCATGTGGAATTTCTTAGAAAATCAAATTTTAGCCCAACTGAACTATCAGAGAGGTTTAGTCAGCTCTAACCATGGGGCATTTGTGTTGCGTGTGTATAATTAGCTCAGCAGAGATTAAACAGGGCAGAAGACCAGATGCCCTTCCTATGAAGGACGCCACGTCCAGCAGAAACCAGCCGTGTGGCTGCAGGGCACCGGGCTGTGCTGTGGCCCGTGTCTGTGTCCCTGGCTCCTTCTCGGGCCTACACTGGTCATCCGACTTCCCGTCAGGAGGAAGTGTGGTCAGAAGAGCCGCCGTGCTGGGGGCCCCTTCCAGCGCCACGGGCACGCAGCGGACACTGCTCTCAGTGCTGGCAGAAGCCCGGGGCCCGTGGGTCAGCAGTGCCGTCTCTGCAGGTGTGCCTCCTGTGGCTGCTGGTGGAGGCTCTCGCACTTCTCTTCTCAGGGCCTCGTCTCCCCCCAGGATCCAGCCTGGCACGTGGGCCACGCTGGAGGTTCCAGCTGTGAAGTGCAGCAGCCCCCCTTTTCCTCTCTGGGCACGCTGGTGGCGGCTCCTCCTTGACAGGGCTGGTGTGGGGTGTTTCCAGAACCCTCCCCGCAGAGCGTGTCTAGTCCCTTTGTGTCTGAAAGGACCCAGGGGGCCCGTGTGGTGGGCTTCACTCAGCTTGTTGCATCTTAGGCGGCTGGAACTCTCTCAGTGCCTCCCAAGTCCCTTACCTGCCCCTCTGGACTCCTTCTTCCTCTCTGGGACTAGAAGACCCCCGGGCCCAAACCGGGGGCCCCCTGCCCGGCCCTGTTGCTGCTCAGTCACTCAGTTGTGTCCGGCTCTTTGCGGCCCCACGGACTGCAGCACCCCAGGCTCCTCTGTCCTTCACTGCCCCTGGGAGTTTGCTCACACTCCTGCTCTTTGAGTCAGTGGCGCCATCCAGCCCCAGGCCTGGAATCAGCCGTGGAGGACAAGTGGTCTTAGGGACCAAGACCTGGGCCTTGCTGGCCGGCGGCACAGAGCCGTGTGGGTCCTGGCAGGCGTGTGCAGACCTGCCCCGGCTGCTTGCCACTGTCCGCTTCCCCCTGCACGTGTGCTGCTGTGTCTGACTCGGATCCTGGGCTTCTGGTTATTTTGGGTTAAGAAATGGTTTTCCCAAGGGGATATGTTGGGAAGGCCCAAGGGGTTGGAAATACTTTCTGCACAAAAGCGGCGCCTGCCCCCCGAGGTTCATCACGACACAGGCCTTTGCTTCAGGTGAGAGGCGTTTACTTAGCGCCTGCTCTTGTCCCAGGACGGCCCTGGTGCTGGGAGAACAGGCAGGGTGGGCCCAGGTGCTGGTGGGGGTCGGGGTGCGACATGAGGGCTCCCAAATGAGAGGCAGGAGGGTCTTTGGGGCCCCAGACCTCTCGGGCAGCTGCCGGCTGCTCCATGCCCAGTGCTGAGGGCTCTGCAGGACCTCTGCTCTCCCTGGAGAACCTCTTTGTCCTGGAAAGGAGAGGCAGGGGCGAGCCTGACCCACTGATGCTGGAGTTTCCTGAAGGAGTGGGGGGTGGCAAGTTATAGGTGGAAAGTGTTGGTCAGCATTGTCAGCAGAGAAGGAAGCTGAATCCAGAACAGGAACTGAGACACACATGCTGCTTTTGCCCACACAGTCCCCCACCAGCCAGAGCAGGGGCCTGGCTTACAGCGTGCTGGGGTCCTGGCTGCCTGCCACCGCGGGTCACAGCTGCACACACTGGCCCGGCCCCGTCACCCCCTTGCACTGCCCCCTACCGCCCCTCCCCGCTCTAGAAGGAGCAGCGTCACACTCTGTGGGGAAAGCACATAGAAGGCCCATTTCACGGAGCCCAGCTGGTGGGCTGGGGGCGCCTGGGGTGCAGGACAAGGGGCACCCAGGCTGTTAGTGGGGGTCCAGCCAGGGGCCTCCAGGGCCTGGCCACTCAGGGGCTGGTCCTGAACGCCTGAGAATTCTGGTCCTCCCAGGTTTGCTTTCTGCATACTGGGTGGAAATGAAATCCCTGCAGTTTGCAGCAAGGTTGGCCTGTATGTGATTCAGCCCCCTGCCTCCTGCTCAGAGTCTGTAAGGCAAGGGCAGGAGATGCGGGTCGGTCTGGTCCCGGTCACCAACCCCCCTTCTGTGTCTCTGGGAAGCGTGCCCACCACTGACAGCCTGTCCTCTTGCAGCAGTCCTGCGTGAACTGTGGCCGTGAGGCCCTGAGCGAGTGCACCGGCTGCCACAAGGTCAACTACTGCTCCACCTTCTGCCAGCGCAAGGTAGGCCCCGCCCCCGCCCCGCCCCGCCTCGCCTGCCGGCCCCAGGTAGGTCCCCCGTGTCCCCAGGCCCCAGCAGGGCCCCCAGGCGGCCTCCTGTGCCGTGGGCTGTGGCCGTGGAAGCCGCTGCTCGCCGGCGGCCCGGCCTCGTCGCGGCCAGCGTCCCCGGCCCGGCCGCCTGGTCACAGGCCCAGCTGTGTGTGTAGTCGCACACTGTGCTTCTGCTTCCATCCCTTGGCCTTTGACCCTAAGGAGGCTGGAGAGAGTGGCAGTTGCTGGTCTCCTGGCCCTTACTCAGAGTGCGAGGCCTAGCCGCGGGCTGGGGGCCTGTGGGGTTCGCCTTTTCTGGAAATTTTCTACAATGAGAGACAGTAACGTGATGGGTGGGCAAGCAGTGACGCCTGTCGTCCTTTGCGTTGCCCGGGCTGCCCGGGACCTGGAGCCGCATGTGTGGACACAGCCTCTGCGATGCCCACAACTCCTGTCCTTAGATGCCCTCCAGCGAGAGGTGGGCAGGGATGACCCCCACGACCAGGGTGTGTGGGGCCTTCCTCCTCTGCCTCTTAGGGCTGCATGGGGTGCTGAGGAGGTCAGCACAGCGTGGAAAGCATGTCCGTGGCTCCCAGCTTGCTCCCGGGCCCTGCCTGTGTGTCGGTCTGGGCGCTTGGGGAAGAGACCCATGTGTTTGTTTCTCCGTGGTCTCACCAGTGGGCTGGGCACTGAGGACAGGGCGCCTGCTTGCCCGCTGTGCCTGGGGCACTGCGGGGAGCTTGGGCTGCCAGGAGGAGCCAGCTTGTGATCGGAGAGGGCAGCTGACTGCTGGCGTCCCTGACTTTGAACCATCCCAGGAGGATTCGTGGGTTTATTTCTTGACGCGGTCATTTTAGCTAGGTGCCATCTTGACGAGAAGCAGCTGCACTCTTATTGAATCGGGCGCTTAAGTTCGGGGATAACCTTGTAGGTGAAGACGCCACTTCTGTCAACTGGGTTAGGTTTGTCCTCTTTCAGCATGCTGTCCTGATAAAGACATGGGCTTCGGCTTTGTTTACAAAAATCAGTGTATAGTGAATTTCAGAAACGCTGATTCTCACGTGCAGTCCAAAATGAACACTCAGTAGGACCTGCAGCTCCTTGTGATAAACGCTGGTGCTGGCGCTGAGGCTTCTGGCCCGCACTCTGCGCCCCCCAGAGACCCGGGGGTGCTCGTGGTAAACCCTGGTGCTGGCGGTGAGGCTTCCAGCCCACGCTCTGCGCCCTGAGACGAGGGTGCTCAGTGCCGCCGCCCTTCCTGCGCGTGGGACCGGCCGTGAGCTGTGGTGCCCTCACATGCAGACGCTCTTTCTTTTCCAAATCCCGTTTAGCGGGGGATATGTGTGTTATGCCTTCACTGAGGGAGGCAGGATTCACAGACCATAAACTCCACCAAGTTTAAGCGCACAGTTCAGCGATTCACAGTTAGTCTGCAGTTGTGAAAACATCACAGCTCAGTTTTAGGACCTCCCATCACGCCCAAAAGCCCCCTCAGGCCAACACCTCCGGGCACTGGCGACCAGGAGCCTCCTCCTCTGCCGCTTCCCCGCTCTGCGCGCCGGCCATAGCAGGCTCGGGCCACGTGTGATCTGCACCCGGCTCCCCCGAGCAGCTTTCAGGCCCACCCCGCGGCCCAAGCAGCGTGCCTGGTGCGGCTGGGCCTCGCCTGTTCTCCAGCCGTCAGCCGACGGACGTCTGGACAGCCCCCCCAGGTGCGTGTCGGCGGACACTGAGGAGGGGCTCGCCAGAGGGCAGGCGCTTCGCGTGCACATTTTAGGCAGACTTGAGTGCGACTCTTACGGGACTCAGCTTGGCCGGCAGCGAGCCCACCCCGCCTCAGCCGCTCGCGCCCTCTGGCTGTAGCCCTGACCCTGGGTGTGCGGCAGCGCCCGTGGGTCTAGCTTGTCTCTGCCCGGCGACCGACGATGTTGAGCAGCTTTCTGTGTGCTTACTGGGTAGCTGAATATCCTTTGGGCAGAAATCTCTCTTCAGATCTTTTGCTCATTTTTAGATGTGATTGTCCCTCTCCCTATCAGGTATGGCAATGTCTATGAGCAGTCTGGATACACGTTTGAAGCCCAGCTTTTAAAAATGTTTAATTTTTTATTCTTTTCGCTTGGCCGTGCTGTGCAGCTTATGGGATCTTTGTTCCCCAACCAGGGATTGAACCCATGTCCCCTGCAGGGGAAGTGTGGAGTCCTAACCACTGAGTGGCCAGGGACCCCAAGAAGCCCAGTTTATTAAAAATGTTTCTAATGGAGATCACGCTGTTGGTGTAGTATCTCAAAGTTTGCCTGACTCAAGGTCAGGGAAATGTATCTTTTCCTAAAACATTTATAATTTTAAGTCTTTTGAATTTTTATTTTCTTTAATTTACTATTATTTTGGGGACTGCACCACACACACAGCTTGCTGCATCTCAGGCCCCCGACCAGGGGCTGAACCCTGGCCAGATCCTAACCTCTGCACCATCAGGAACTCCCTGTAGCTCGCTTTCAGATTTATGATCCATCTTGAGTTAATTTTTATGTATGGTGTGAAACATTGTGGGCATGAGCCCAACACACGCTGAGTTCTACGCACTCTAGAGGTTTGCATGGTCAGGTAGTTTTCATCTTAAAAATTTATTCGAGTCTGAAAACAGCTAATGCTGAAGCTGTGGAGAGAACGGAACCCTCCTGCACTGCTGGTGGAAATGTGAATTGGGGCAGCCACAATGGAAACCAGCGTGAGGTTGCCTTAATTTAATAAAAGTAGAGTCACTGTATGACCCAGCAATCTTGGACATATATCCAGACAGAATTCTAATTTGAAAAGATAAATGTACCTCAGTGTTCACAGCAACAGTGTCTACAGTAGCCAAGACATGGAAGCAACCTCAATGTCCGTCAGCAGAGGGACGGATGGAGTCGTGGTGTGAGTGCACAGTGGGGCGTTGCTCGGCCACAGAAAGAACGGATGATGCCGTTTGCAGCCACATGGGTGAAGCTGGAGCTTATCACGCTGAGTGGAGTAAGTCAGACAGGGAAAGACAAACATCATAGCACTCATGTGGAATCCAAGAAACGACACAGACGAGCTTGTTTACGAAACAGAAGCAGACTCAGACACCAGAACAGACTGGGGGCTGCCAAGGAGGCCGGGGCAGACGGGGGCGGCCGGGAGTCTGGAATAGCGGAAGGCGGATGGATGAAAACAGAGCCCTGCTGTCTGTCGCAGGGACTGTGTTCAGTGTCCTGTGACCGACCATGATGGGAAAGAGTGTGCGCGAGAGAACAGGCGTGCTGAGCGGTCCCTTTGCCGTGCAGCAGAAATTACCTTCGTAAGTCAGCGGTACTTCACCAAAGTTCGTCTGCTCTTTTGAGGCACGGGCAGACCTATCTGCGCTTCTCAGACAACTGTGTGTTTACAGACGAAAGGCTTGTGGCCTCCATGCACTGACGGGGCAGTCAGCGTTTTTAGGAGTAGAGTGTCTTTTGAGTTAGGTCCACGGACACTGAGCAGGCCACAGTGCCGCGTAACGTAGCCGGAACGAGCCTGGGTCAGCCGAGCCCGGTGACTGGCTCCGTTGTGACGGGCGCTTTATTCTGGAGATGAACCTGTGCTGTCTCCCAGGTATGCCTGTAATGATTTGAAGTTTCACCTTTTTATTGTGAAAATAAGGCACTCTGATCGTAGACAGTGCGGAAACAGAGGCCAGCACAGAGACAGGCAGCTAGAGTCTGCTCCCGGGTCGCCCTGGCCTCTGCTCCTCCGTGTGTGTGACGCTCATTCACGTCTTGTGTTTCACTGGACCCTGACCTCTCGTGTGTTCGGGGCCTATGTCTCCCCTAACCGCACCCCGTCAGGCCCCCGGAGCCTGTGAGCGGCGGCAGCATCGCCCACCCTGACGGGGCCGTCTTCCCCGACCTCCCAGGGGGCCGCAGTCACCCGACCCCTCTGTGGATGCGCTGAGGATTCTCACTTGGGCCGTTGCAGATAACACGGTGGGCAGTGACGTCAGACACAAGTGTTTCTGCAGGTGTGATTGTGCTCGCTTAATCCCAGGAAGGAAGCCGCCAGATGAGAGTGTGGACGTGTGTCCAGGGTCGTCAGGCTGTCTGCCTCCGAGTGGGTTCCTTAAATAGGGTGGTGAGGCTGGGCACCCCCTGCCCAGGAAGGCTGGCTGCTCAGCACGTGCAGGACTGCGGCCTCGGGTGGGCGACCACTCCCGGGGCCGTGACCCGGTCTGTCCTTCCCTGCAGGACTGGAAGGACCATCAGCACATGTGTGGCCAGCCCGCAGCTGTCACCGTCCAGGGGGACGACGTCCACGTCGGCGAGGGCGTGATCGAGAAAGTCACCGTGTGAGGGCCCATGGGGCCTCTGCGGCCAGGGAGGACCCTGGAGGACAGGGGCCTCTGAGGACAAGGAGGAACTTGCTGGCCAAGTTACAAGTGGACGCCGGGCGCCCGGTGCCCTCGGCGGCACGCTCCCGGTGCCGAGCTCCGGGACTGGGCGCTGGCCTCTCCGTGGCTGCTGGTGGACACGGCCTGGGCCCCGACGCCTGGTGGACACGGCCTGGGCCCCGATGCCCGGTGGGCGCGGCCTGGGCCCCGATGCTCGTGGTGCTTTTTTTAATCCCGTGGATCATGAGCGTCCAATCCTCCCTACGGGTGTGTCGTGTTCTGTAACACGCGTGTACATATCTGTGTCTTGTCAATAAAGTCGACACCCCTGTCCCACCCGGACAGGTGACTCCAGTCCTGACCTCCCCAGGGGGCTGTTCTTGGTGCAGCTCAGAAGTCTTGAACGGAAGGGGCCCTGCCCGGCGGGGGTCCCAGAGCCACCAGCCAGGAAGGCCAAGCCCCACTGTCCAGGCTCGGGGGAGACGAGGTGCCCTGGCCTGCCACCCTCCTCTGCAAGGGTGCGCTGGGCCACTGGGGACCTGCCCGGCACGGCTACTGCCCAAGCCCAGCAGTCCCACCCAGCACGGCAGCAGCCTGGGACCTGGTCCCCGCGGCTTCCTGAGCCCACCTGTGGCCAGCGCCAGTTCTGGGGGAGCCCTGGGTCTACGGCACCCCCTCTTCTCTGCACTGAGGAGGTAGGGGCTCTGCCCCAGTCACAGACTCTGACCCCGATGCTTTCCCCCTGGATGATTCTGCCACGTTCATCTCCCAGGTCCTGTTTCCAGAAGGTTCTTCTCAGTCCATAGCACATGGCCTTTGGGGATGCCACTGGCTCCGGGTGAGCCCAGGGGGTGGCTGGAGGCCCGAGGGAGGGGCCTGTGAGCCCAGAAGCCCCAGGGCCCATCCCCACACCCGGCTTGGCTGCAGGTGACGGAGGGCCCTGCCCCCAGAAGCCTCTGCCAGCCCTCTGCTTGGCCTCTGCAGACTAAGTGGGTTTATGTGGGTTTTATTTACCTGGTCTTCACATCTCTCCACTGCCTCAGGGAAGGCCAGGCCTGGCCTCCTGGGGTTACACAGCTAAGAGGGCTGTGGAGGCCTGTCAGCCTCGGCAGGAGGAGCTGGGGATGGCTGCACCTCTGGAAGGAGTCCCCCCAAACATGAAAAGGCTAAAGCGGCAACAGAGGCGGCCACGAAGCCCTCAGGCACAGGGCGCCAGGTCCTTCCCTGATGTCCAGCGCCGGCCAGGGGCCCCTGCAAGCAGTGCAGCGGTCTCTGGGCCAGGCCCTGCAGGGAGGCCGTCCTGGGCAGGGGTTTCCTGGGATGGGGCAGCTTCTCCTCAGGACGGAAGCCTGGGGACCCTGTGTTTGGGGGGCACTTTCCAAAACGTATGGTTTCTGAGCCTGTGAAGCTGTCTCTGGGTCGTGCTGGACGTCAGGAGGTTTCCAGAAACTCCCTGGCACCAAGCATGGGTTGCACCCTCACTTCCATGTCAGCGCTTCCGACGGCATCGCCTTCTGAGCATGCCTCCCGCCAGACGCAGCCCCCAGGGGACAGGGCAGGGCCGGCGTCTGTCAGCGCAGCACAGTGGCCATCAGGATGCTGGTCCTCTGCTGAGGCGAGGAGACGCGTGGCATCAGTGGGCCTGCCCAGTGCTGGGACCCTCGAGGGCACCTGCTGGGGCCCCGGGTCCGCCAGACTCGGGCATCTGCACCCGTGCCCACCGTGCCCCTCCCATGCCCAGCTTGCCCTCCATTTCCAGCTTGTCCCCTTCTTGGAGTCTGTGCACAGGGCCAGCGGGGACGGCCCAGGGATGGCAGCAGGCTCCAGCGCATCCGCGTCCCCGCCCCCACGAGAGGTGCACTTACTGGCCTGGCCTACCAGGGGCGCGGTCACCCTGTCCCCAGCACAGACGAGAAGGGGGCAGAGATGGGGACGTGGCCTCTCTCCACGCAGACCCTGGGGGTGGGCAGAGCAGCTGGTGTCCACACTGGGTGCGGCTGCTGCCAGCAGAGATCCTCTTGGCGACAGCAGAAGCTAGCTCTGACCGCCGGAAGTGACCACGGAAGGCCCAACAGGGGCACGGCAGACACGGGCTTCAGGGCGCGGGTGTGGCCTGTGGACCTGCGGGACGTGGAGCCAGGCGGCAGGGCCAGCGGCCACAGTCAGGGCCCCTGCTCCCGTCCTGACCCTGACCCTGACCCTGCCATCAGCCCAGCGGGTCCCTCCTGGTCTTCACTTCAAGTCTGAGATTCTCAGAGGGATCATCAGCACAGCTCTGGAGCAGGCATCCTGCCCGGGCTTGGTTGTACCATCTGGGGCCCTCCCTGGGCATAGTGGCTCCCCCTGGGTTTGGGGGACCCTCTCTGGGCACTGGGGCTCCTCCCTGGGCAAGACCCAGGGTACCTGCTGTGGCTGTCCTCTTGTTTGGAAGGGGAGGAGCTGCCGGAGGCTGGAGCAGCTGCAGGGCCAGGGTCCCGCCCAGGGCCCCTCCCTCTGTGTCAGCCCCTGCCATGCAGGCACAGTGTCCTGCACGGGCCCCCGTTCCTCTGCTCGGCTCCCTGAGGGCAAGTCTCTCCCAGGGTGATGCTGACAGGCTGGTCCTGCGGGCGGTCAGGGGAGGCTTCTTGGAGGAGGTGGCAGCTGAGCCTTTGAGAAGGAAAGGGTGCTCGCCCACAGAGGGGATGGGCAGCCCCTCTTTTCGTGGAATAGTTTAACATCCTGAGGTTGGGCCTGATGCTGTCACCTCACAGCCCACAGGAGCGCCTTCCGGAGAAGGACTTGGCACCCAGTTGTGGCCAGCTCAGTGGTCAGTGTCCCTGCCCAGAGTGCTCAGCCACAGCACTGGGGAGCAGCTTGGCACCCACGACGGGCTGAGAGGGCCCAGGTGAAGTCCAGGAGGGGCTGCCTCAGGTTACGGGGGTCACGCTGCGGCGGGGGCCAGGCAGGTAGCTAGCTGCTCTGGCCTGGTCCTGGCCACATGGCAGAGGATGGCTGAGCGGGTGTGTGCTTGGCCTTCCCTGAGCCCACCCAGCCCCCCGGCCCTTCTCCTGGGCTTCGGGCATTGGGAGGCAGGCCGGGAGCTGCGTTCTGACCTTGAGGGGGCCACCAGGACAAGGGAGGCGGCCGCTGGCCCGGGAGCAGAGTCGGGTGGGGTGTGTGCGGGAGGGTGTGAGCCCAGGCAGCCCTCCCAGGTCACAGGCGCCCCTGTCCCCAGCATGCACCTTCCTGACGCCCCGCTGCTCAGCCCAGGGCTCAGCCAGGACCTTCCTCGAAGGAGGGAAAGGGTTAACTGGCCGGATGGGGCCAGTGGGGATGCCTCCTCCTCGCCCCCACCAAAGCCTTCCCAGCAGGTGACCGGGATCTGTTTAATTACTCCTACAAAGCCCCAGGCCAGGCGGGTCTGGCCAGGGGAGGCCGCGCTGCAGGGCGCTCTGTCAGCAGCAGAGGCGCAGAGCCTTGCGAAAGACGGTGCGGAACTCGGCGTTGAAGATGGTGTAGATGACGGGGTTCAGGGCGCTGTTGACGTATCCCAGCCAGGTGACCGCGCTGACCAGCCGCGGGGACACGGCGCACGCGGGACACAGCGCCCGCGTGATGTGCACCACGAAGAAGGGTGTCCAGCAGAGCAGGAAGGCCCCTGGGGGCGGGGCGGGGTCACGGCCACGCCCCCCACCCTGGGCACCGTGCCCCCTCCGCCGCGCCCCCCGGGGCCGGTACCCACCGACCACCACGGGCAGGACCCTCATAGCTTTGCGCTCCCGGCCTGTGATCTTGGCACGTCTCCTCCTGCGGGCCTGAGCCGAGGGTTCGGCCGCAACGGCGTCCGGGGGCGCGACGGCGTCCGGGGCGGGGTCGGCGTCGGCGGCGGCCGGGCCGGGGGCGGCGGCGGCGGCCGGGCTGGCGTCCGGCGCGGGCGGGCCGGGGCCGCTGGGCCGGCGGGGCGCACGGCCGTGCAGCTTGGCGCGGCGCGCCGCCTCCCAGCGCCGCAGGCCGCGGAACGTGGCCCAGTAGAGCAGCAGCATGAGCGGGCAGGGCAGGAAGAAGGAGCACACGGACGAGTACACCACGTAGTCGCGGTCCTCCAGGCGGCACACGGAGGGGTCGCGGCCGCGCGCGTCGTTGAGGCCGCACAGCACGGGCGCCGCCACCGCCGCCGACAGCAGCCACGTGGCGCCGATGAGCAGCAGCTGCCGGCCGCCGCGGCTCTGGCGGTTGTAGCGCAGGGGCACGGCCACGGCCACGAACCTGCGGGGAGCGCGGTGAGGGCGGCGGGGCGGGGCGGCCCGACGGGGCGCGCCCACGGCCACGAACCCGCGGGGAGCGCGGGGAGCGCGGCGGGGCGGCTTACCTGTCCACGCTGATGGCGCACAGGTTGAATATGGAGGCCGTGCACAGCATGACGTCCATGGCCATGAGCGCGTCGCAGAGGCCGGGGCTCAGCAGCCACACGCCGCCCTGCACCTGAGCACGGGGAGGAGCCGCGGCAACGGTAGTCGCGGGAAGCTGACCTCCCGCCCCGCCCCCGAGATGTCTTCCTGACCCCCGCTGCTGCGGGCAGCGAGGGAGCTGAATAACGGAGGAGTCGCTCCCGGAAAGCAGGGCGGTCCTCCCCTCCCCTCAGGCGGGGCGCCGAGAGACCTCCCACCTTCCTGTTAGAACCGGGAAACGCCTTCGGATTGGAGCGGGTTTCGGGGGACGTAGGCAACGGCGGGCTGTGATCCCTGATGCTCAGGGTGCGCGGGGCCCCTCCCTGCAGGTGGGGGCCTTGCTGCCCTAGAGCGGGAGCCCAGCACCCACCCCCGTCTCCAGCAGACCGCGCAGGTGGCCTGTCTGCTGAAACTCTGCCTCTGGGACTCTGGACAGGTCATCCCACTCTCGGCCCCGCACGCCTGAAGTGAGGGCAACCGTAGCGTCCACATCATTGTTACGAAGTAGTAGTCTCGGCCCCTGTGCCCAGCGCCCCCACCAAGGGCAAAGGAGCAGACAGCCGCCCCTTCTAAATCTCCTCCTGCTGATTTGGGACGATTAGGAGCTTAAGAGCCGTCACTGTGACGTCTGTCTACAGCTCGGGGGGGGGGGGCAGTAGGTCATGCCCGTCCCTGTCCTGCTGGCCTCTCTGCCCAGCCCTGCCTGGACTCACCCTCCACCTTAGAAAACCATGCCTCCCTTCCCCCCACAGCCCGGGACACCGCGTCCCCAACCCAGCCTAAGCAGCTTTTCTCTGCCCAAACTGCAGAGTGGACATGGATGACACCAAGGTTGACCCACCCGAGGGCCAGGACCTGACCTGGGTGTAGCGGTTCCCGGACCCAGGTTCTGGCAAAGGCCCTTCCCCAGCCCGAGTGGGCGTGCCCTGCACCTCCAAGAAGGGTCCCTCCTGCTGTGAGCCACATCAGCGCAGGAGTGAGGGTGCCCTGCCCGGGTCGTGCGCACAAGTGCACGCGTGGTCCTGTGTGGCTGTGGCCTCGTGGGGTGACCTCTGTGTCTCTGCCCCAGGGGAGCCGGTGTGGGGTAAGCCTGCCTCTGCCAGTCTAGCCAGCTGGCTCCCCCTGGGGGGACTGGAACCCAGCGGAGGGGGCCGGGGAGGGGGGCGGTCTGGACTCCTGAAGCCGTCTCTTACTGGGGTCTGTGCTTGAAGAACAGAAGCATCTCTTGGGAAACTGACATAGAAGGCGAAGCGGAGAGAGCGACAGAGCGGGAGGGCCGACGGGCAGCGGGATGGGGGAGGGGAGCGAGGTTCAGAGGGGACCCGGCTCCGGCCGTCGTGGGACCTGCGCAGCGCCCAGCTCCAGCATCCTGAGAAGCCCAGCGGCGGGGTCGGGCTCGGTCCTCCGCGTGGCCGGGACCGGGGATCCGGAGCGGGTGCGGGTGCGCGTGCGGGGGCGACGCGGGCTCACCTCGGAGTAGACGAAGAGGGGCAGCACCAGCAGGGCGAGGAGCAGGTCGGCGGCCGCCAGACTCACGATGAAGTAGTTGGTGGGCGTCTGCAGGGACCGCTCGGCCGCCACGCTCACGCACACGAGCGAGTTCCCCGCGAGCACCGCGCCGACGAGCAGCACGCCCCCCACCAGCGCCGCCGCCGCCCCGGGGCCCCCGGCGCCGCCGCCCGTGCCGGGCGCGCGCTCCGCCAGCAGCCCGTCCGCGTCTGCGGCGCTGCGGTTCCCCATGGCGCCCGGCCGGCGCGCCCCGCCGGGCGCTCAGCACCACGGACAGTCCCGGCCGCGCTGGGGCCCCGCCCCTAGGCCCGCCCAGCCCGGCCTTAGTCCCGCCCCGGCCGCCCGGTTCCGCGGACCCCAGGGCGCTCCAAGCTGCACCCAGCTTTGGCCCATCTTGGACTTCGCCCCTAGGGCCGGGCAGATGGACAAACGCCACGGCCCAGCGCCGGCCCAGTGAAGAGATGTGCTTGGCCTGGGCGGGTCCAGCATCGCTCTCTGCCACGCAGGGTTGCGGGACGACGCGAGGGTCAGCGCCCAGAAAAACCCACGGGATGAAAGGGCCGCCCAACCATCCCTCGAGACTTGCGGGCACCCACGCCAGCGCCACCAGGTCCAGCCTCGGAGACCCCCGCAACCCTGCATGGGCCCAGGCTGGGCGTCCCCCTCCAGAGATGCTTCTGCAGACCCCTGAGGCAAAGATGGAGCCGCATGGGGGCCATCCTTCCCAGGCTGCTTCCACCAGACGCCGGCACGCCCCAGTCCAGGCTCCCCCTCCTTCCCTCCGGGCACACTCCTCTCTCTACACCCCCACCTGACCTGGCCTCTCTGGCCCCTTCATCTCCCCCTGCAACTACTGCAGACCCCAACCTGGGTCCCTGCACCCGACTCCCCAGAGCAGCCTCTCCCCCAGCCTGGACCACACTCAGCCACTCTCCACCCCACAGCCACTGCCTGACCCTTCATCCTCCCCCAGCAGTTGGGTGGGCAAACCTGATCCTGGCTCCATCACCCTGAGCAAGCTGTGTGCCCGTCTGAGCCTGGTAAAATGAGCTCACCCCACAAGGCCTAGAGGCTGTAACGGCAGCCAAGGCCAGGAGAAGGCCACTGGGAGCTTAGCAGTCGCCAGAGTTCTTCGCACTCATTAGACGCATCTCACCTGAGTCACGTCCTCACAGAGAAAAGAAGCCCCAAAGGAGATCCCTCTCAACCTGCACGCCCTACACACGGGCTCCCTGTGTGTGTTAAAGAGAAGACAAAGACCCTGAAGAGACACACCGTGATGGTACTCACAAGGGGCACAATCGCAGGAGGCCTGATAAAGGAAGTGTGTGTGCAGGATGTGGTGTGAGTGGGCACCCCAGTCCCGCTCATGCGGATCAGGAAAGGGACAGGCAGGCTCCTGTCCCTCCTGAAGGCTTCAGCAAGAGAACTCACAACTCTAGCGACTTTTCTCACAAGACGAAAATCCAAGGCAGGGCTGGCTCCGTGACCTTGGGTTGGGTGCCAAGCAGTGAGGCCAGCCCAGCCTCTGATCAGCGTTGATTCCTCCTCCTGGACCTCAGACATCTGCCGCCATTAAGGGTGAAAACGCAGCCCGCGCACTTCCCTTGGCGGCCCAGGGGTTAAGAGTCTGGCTTCCATTGCAGGGAGGCAGGTTTGATCCCTGGTCAGGGAACCAGACCCCATATACCTTGAGGCAACAAAGCCCACAAGCCCCAACTAAGACCTGTCACAGCCAAAGAAATAAAGAAATAAAAACAGGCATGTGGTGCTAAGAAACTGGAAATCTGCATATAAAGAAAAAATATATTTTTAAAAAAGTGAAAAGGCAGCCCAGATTGGGCAAAGAATGTGATACAGAAGCAGTAAGCTGTGTGTGAGTGCTCAGTCACTCAGTCGTGTCCGACTCTTTGTGACGATATGGACTGTGGCCCTCCAGGCTCCTCTGTCCATGGGATTCTCCAGACTAGAATACGGGAGTGGGTTGCCATACCCTCCTCCAGGGGATCTTCCCAACCCAGGGATCAAACCTGGGTCTCCCGCATTGCAGGCAGATTCTGTACCATCTGAGCCACCCGGGAAGCCCAAGAATCCTGGAGTGGGGAGCCTGTCCCTTCAAAGGGCGCCGATCCAGAATGTGTAAGGATACCTGTCAAATCAACAAGAAAAGAAAGACTACCCATTTTAACAAAGGTAGATGTCTTGAACAGGCAATTTACAAGAGAGGGTATCCTAACCCTAACCGTGTTCCGTGGGCAAATAAGCCCCTGAGAAAGTGCTCAGAGTCCTTAACCTTCGGGGACATGGCAATCAAAATCACAGCGTGGGACTTCCCTGGGGGCCCAGTGGCTAAGACGCCACACTCCCACTGCAGGGGGCACAGGTTCGGTTCCTGGTTGGGGAGCTAAGGCCCTACGTGCTGTGTGGTGTGTGTGTCAGTTGCTCGGTCCTTGGACGTCCCATGAGTCATTTCCTCAATTGCGTTTTTGAATTGCTCGTTGATTCTGTGTCAAAGAGTAGCTCATTCTTACATTTCAACCTTATATCCTGAAACTTTGCTGAATTTGCTTATAGTTCTAACAGGTTCCGGATCTGTGTGTTTTCCCCCAGTGCTCTCCGTGTATCAGATCATGCTACCTGCAAATAGAAATAGTTTCGCTTCTCTCTCTCTTTTTTGAATCTGGCTGTGCCAGGCCTTAGTTGTGGCTCATGCCATCTAGCTCCCCTGCAGGAAGCAGAACCTGCGCCCCCTGCGCTGGAGCTAGGTTGTCCCTGGACCACTAGGGATGTCCTCCTTTCCAATTTTGGAAGGCTTTTCTTTCTTTTCCTTGCCTAATTGCTCTGGCTAGAACTTCCAGAAAACGTTGACTAGAAGCAACACAGGTGGGTACCCTTGTCTTTTTCCTGAGCTCAAGGGAAAGTTTTCAGTCCCTCAAAATTGCCTATGATGTCAGTTGTGTGTTTCTCATATAAGGCCTTAATCATGTTAAGGAAATAGCTTTCTGTTCCTGGTTTCTGAAGTCTTTTTATCATGAAAGAGTGTTGATTTAATGGAATGCATTTTTCTGCATCCATTCAGATGATTAAACGTGTTTCTCCGTTCTGTTAATGCGATGTGCTGCCCTGATGGAGCTTTCTGTGTTGAATCGCCCTTGCACTCCTGGGGTAAGCCTCCATTAGGTCCTAGTGTACAATCCTTTAAAAAGTGCTGCTGGATTTGTTTGATCGTATTTTGTGGAAGAGCTTTGCAATTCTAAAATCGATCCAACAATGTGATGCAGTTTTCATTAATCTCCTAATAGTCTTTTCTAAACCTTGACAAGTGGATTCTGGAATTTATATGGAAATTCAGAAGGTCAAAGCGCGAAAAAATTGATGCTTTTGAACTGTAGTGTTGGAGAAGACTCTTGAGAGTCCCTTGGACTGCAAGGAGACCAAACCAGTCAAACTTGAAGGAAATCAGTTCTGAATATTCATTGGAAGGACTGGTGCTGAAGCTGAAGCTCCAATACTTTGGCCACCTGACTCGAAGAACTGACTTACTGGAAAAGACCCTGATGCTGGCAAAGGTTGAAGGCAGAAGGAGAAGGGGATGATAGAGGATGAGATGGTTGGATGGCATCACTGACTCAATGGACATGAGTTTGAGCAGGCTCCAGGAGTTGGTGACGGACAGGGAGGCCTGGCCTGCTGCGGTCCATGCAGTCTCCCATCCAAGTACTAACCAGGCCTGACCCTGCTTCAGCCCAGCTCAGCTCAGTTCAGTCACTCAGTCGTGTCTGACTCTTTGGGACCCCATGAACCGCAGCATGCATTGCCTTTCTTTGGAATTGGAATGAAAACTGACCTTTTCCAGTCCTGTGGCCACTGCTGAGTTTTCCAGATTTGCTGGCATATTGAGTGCAGCACTTTCACAGCATCATCTTTCAGGATTTGAAATAGCTCAATTGGAATTCCATCACCTCCACTAGCTTTGTTCATAGTGATGCTTTCTAAGGCCCACTTGACTTCACATTCCAAGATGTCTGGTTCTAGATTAGTGATCACATCCTCATGACTCTCTGGATCATGAAGCTCTTTTTTGTACAGTTCTTCCGTGTATTCTTGCCACCTCTTCTTAATATCTTCTGCTTCTGTTAGGTCCGTACCATTTCTGTCCTTTATTGAGCCCATCTTTGCATGAAATGTTCCCTTGGTATCTCTAATTTTCTTGAAGCAATCTCTAGTCTTTCCCAATCTGTTGTTTTCCTCTATTTCTTTGCATTGATCGCTGAAGAAGGCTTTCTTATCTCTTCTTGCTATTCTTTGGAACTCTGCATTCAGATGCTTATATCTTTCCTTTTCTCCTTTGCTTTTCACTTCTCTTCTCTTCACAGCTGTTTGTAAGGCCTCCCCAGACAGCCATTTTGCTTTTTTGCATTTCTTTTCCATGCGGATGGTCTTGATCCCTGTCTCCTGTACAATGTCATGAACCTCGTTCCATAGTTCATCAGGCACTCTATCTATCAGATCTAGGCCCTTAAATCTATTTCTCACTTCCACTTTATAATCCTAAGGGATTTGATTTAGGTCATACCTGAATGGTCTAGCAGTTTTCCCTGCTTTCTTCAGTTTAAGTCTGAATTTGGCAATAAGGAGTTCATGTTCTGAGCCACAGGCAGCTCCTGGTCTTGTTTTTGCTGACTGTATAGAGCTTCTCCATCTTTGGCTGCATAGAATATAATCAATCTGATTTCGGTGTTGACCATCTGGTGATGTCCATGTGTAGAGTCTTCTCTTGTGTTTTTGGAAGAGGGTGTTTGCTATGACCAGTGCATTTTCTTGGCAAAACTCTATTAGTCTTTGCCCTGCTTCATTCCGCATCCCAAGGCCAAATTTGCCTGTTACTCCAGGTGTTTCTTGATTTCCTACTTTTGCATTCCAGTCCCCTATAATGAAAAAGACATCTTTTTTGGGTGTTAGTTCTAAAAGATCTTGTAGGTCTTCACAAAACTGTTCAACTTCAGCTTCTTCAGCATTACTGGTTGGGGCATAGACTTGGATAACCATGATATTGAATGGTTTTCCTTGGAAACGAACAGAGATCATTCTGTCATTTTTGAGATTGCATCCAAGTACTGCATTTCAGACTCCTTTGTTGACCATGATGGCTACTCCGTTTCTTTTGAGGGATTCCTGCCCGCAGTAGTAGATATAATGGTCATCTGAGTTAAATCCACCCATTCCAGTCCATTTTAGTTCGCTGATTCCTAGAATGTCAATGTTCACCCTTTGCCATCTCTTGTTTGACCACTTCCAATTTGCCTTGATTCATGGACCTGACATTCCAGGTTCCTATGCAATATTGCTCTTTACATCATTGGACCTTGCTTCTATCACCAGTCACATCCACAGCTGGGTATTGTTTTTGCTTTGGCTCCATCCCTTCGTTCTTTCTGGAGTCATTTCTCCACTGATTTCCAGTAGCATATTGGGCACCTAATGACCTGGGGAGTTCCTCTTTTGGTATCCTGTTATTTTGCCTTTTCATACTGTTCATGGGGTTCTCAAGGCAAGAATACTGAAGTGGCTTGCCATTCCCTTCTCCAGTGGACCACGTTCTGTCAGACCTCTCCACCATGACCCGCGTGTCTGGGCCTAGAGGAGCTATCCCACGTTGAAGGTCAGGAACGGTGGCGGTAAGGAGATACCCCTCATCCAAGGTAAGGAGCAGCGGCTGTGCCTTGCTGGAGCAGCCGTGAAGAGATACCCCCACGCCCAAGGGAAGAGAAACCCAAGTAAGATGGTAGGTGTTGCAAAAGGGCCTCAGAGGGCAGACACCCTGAAACCAAACGCACAGGAAACTAGGCAATCTAACCACACCAGGACCACAGCCTTGTCTAACTCAGTGACCCTGCTTAGCTTCCAAGATCAGGCGCACTCAGGGTGGTATGGCCCTAGACAGTTGATGCAGTCTCAAAGAGTTGGACATGACTGAGTGACTGAACTGATCTCAGAAGGTCAAAAATAGCCAAGACACTCTTGAAGAAAAGCAAGGTGAATGAATTTGATCTGTCAGATATGAAGACTTATAAAAGTACTGTAATTAGGAGGGGGAATTAACGGAGGTATTGTAGCCAAAGCAGTTGGGGGGTGACAGTCGGGCAGACGGCGCGCACGGAGAGCATAGCCACGGGTCCAAGCGCATGCAGACGGCTGGTCCACGGCGGCAGCACTGAAAGACAGCAGAGAGCCACATGGCAAAAAGCAAAGCTGCGTCACCACTTAACACCAAGCACAGCGTGAATCTCAGATCTGTATCCCGAACGTAAAATAATGACGCTTTGGGAGGTAATATATGGGAGCATCTCCCATATATTATGTTGTTATTTACTCAGGAGACAAGAAATAGGGAAACATTCTGAGTTTCCTCATATTAACGTGAAGAACGTTGTCCCCCTGTGCTCACCAGTCCTAAACTATTCATAACCTTTTCTCAGTGCCTATCAGTTTCCTGCCTTAAAAGACCCTTCTTACAGCAACTGCACCCTGTAACAACCTCCCCCCGACACCCCTTCGACCTTTCCCAGCCCCTGCCCTTCCTGGCTCACGTTTGGTAACTCAGATAACTCAGCTTGGTTGGTCAGCCAGACTCCCTGACGATCTGTCGGGTAGCTGACAATCCACAGTCGTTAGCTTTTTGAGCTACATACTGAAATCCTCACAGGTGAGCTGATACAAGCTCTGAGATCTGCTCCAAAATTAAGTTGAAAAAATAAAGAAAGTCAGTAGGGGTGGGTAAGAGTGGCTGTAAGTTGTTGAAGCTGAGTAATGGTACCTGGGAGTTTGTCTACTTTTGTATGTCTTTAATTCTCTGTAAGGAGTAAAGTGATCTTTCTTTTTCTGCTCTGTGAAACGGGACGTTCGTTAAAGCCACAGAAAGGTTACAGTCTATTACACGACTTAGCGACTGAACAAGTCTGGGCCCCAGGTTCATATCCTGAAGCACTCAGTGTAGCCTAAGACACTGGCTTCTGCAGGTCTGTGAAAGAAGCGGTCACAGACCTGAAAGAAGAGTTCTCTCCAGTGCCCTCCCGCAACACTCCTAATGCAGAGCTAAGAGTCGGCGCCGTTAAACTTGCCATTTAAACCTTAGCAGTAGCAGTGTTAGCCTCTCAGTCGTGTCTAACTCTTCACAACCCCATGGACTGCAGCCTGCCAGGCTCCTCAGTCTATGGAATTCTCCAGGCAAGAACGCTGGAGTGAGTTGCCATTTCCTCCTCCAGAGGATCTTCTTGACCCAGGGATCGAACCCGGATCTCCCACATTGGACGCAGACTCTGTACTGTTTGAGTCACCAGGGAAGCTCATTTAAATCTTAGTTAAACCCCCCAAAACAGAATATTTTCGGTGATTTAGTATTCAGAGAATAAAACTGTGTCATAGTGAGATGTATTCTTAGGCCTTGACTGTGTTCCCGCCTATGTTCTACTGTGAAAAAATAAAGCTGCTTTTTCTTCCTCACAATCTTCGACCCTGTCAATTCTCTGGGGGACCAGTGCAAAGGCCTCTGTGTTCTCACTGTGGAGGGCCTGGGTTTGATCCCTGGTCAGGAACTAAGATCCAAGCCTGCCAAAAAAAAAAAAAAAGGAGGATCCTGGACCCTGAAACTGGCCATTATTGGGATCCCGCACACAGAATGATGTCTGATCTGAGGCTTTGAATAGCTATTCATGTAACCTGACTGTTTTCTGTGTGCCCGTAACAAGGACCCAGCTGGGCTTGACGTCCCGGGAAACCCTGGGGCTCTCCCTGGAATCTGTGGGTCCCACGTGGTGTTTGTCACGTAGCTTCTGTTGCAAAGTAGGGTCCAAACCAGGCCAGGCCTGAGCCGCGCCTTGCTTGCTTCTCCAGTTCCCATCAGAGGCCAGTCCACCTTATCTGCTGCATTTCAGCGTGAAGTGCTGAGCCGGCTACATGTGGGTGTGGAGGACACCGGCCAGGAGCCATCTGGAGAGAGTGCCAGCAGCAGGCACAGTGGGGCACGGCTGCTCAGATGTGACGGGGGCAGCTGGTTACAAGCTCCCCTACGACTGGCACCCGCGGGCCTGCCTGCCCCTCCTTGCCTCAGCCCCGCCCGGCTCTGCCACTCAGGCCTCGCCTCATCCTGCCTGCCCTTCCGCACTAGTGACCGCTTGGGACCTGGAGCCCCTGTGATCAGAGCAGCGTAGGACAGCGGGTGTGCCCTAAGCTGCTGCCCACTAAGCTGCTGTTTTTCAGCCGCTAAGTTGTATAACAGAGTGGACCCTTTCTGTGGGCAGCAGGAGGCAGTTCTTTGGGGCAATGGGCTTGTTCTGTATCCCGATTACGGTGGCACTCACTCTATCCAGACATGTCATACTTCATCTTTCACTGTATGTTGATTTTTTAGGAGTCAATATGCCTGCATGCTGATTTTTTTTTTAAGGTAGGAAGATCCTTCCTATGAAGAGCTGCCTGGTCAGTTAAGTGTTTGAGGTGCTAAAAAATCTGAATGAGTACTAGGGTTTTGAGTATTCTCATGAAAGTGATTAACTGGTCAATGCTGCTAAAGTTTAGGGGTTGTAATCTGCCAAATTTGTGCAAGAAGAGGCCGCAGCAGCTGTTTAAAAATACAAACACAGAAGACAATGAGATACCACGACCCATGCTCCAGTGGGGATGCGAGACTGGTGCAGCCACTTTGGAAGACCACTTGGTGGCTTTCTGCAAAGCCGAACATACTCTCACCTTGCAATCCGGCAGTCATAGCCCTTGATGTTCACCCAAAGGAGTTGAAAACTTACATCCACACGAAAACCTGTGTGTAGACGTTTACAGCAGCTTTACTCATAATTGCCAAAATCTGGAAGCAACCAAAGCAAGCCAAGATGTCCTTTAGGAGGTGAGAGTATAAATAAGCTGGTGTCTCAGACAGTGGAGTATAATTCAGCACCAAAAGGAAATGAGCTGTCAGCCCATGAAAAGACATGGAGGAAACTTAGATCTGTGTAAGAGAAAGAAGCCAGTGAGAAAAGGCCACACACACACTGTACGACTCCAACCACATGGCACTCCTGAAAAGGTGAGAAGACTCCTGAGAGTCCCCTGGGCTGCAAGGAGATCCAACCAGTCCATTCTGAAGGAGATCAGTCCTGGGTGTTCATTGGAAGGACTGATGCTGAAGCTGAAACTCCAGTACTTTGGCCACCTCATGCGAAGAGTTGACTCATTGGAAAAGACTCTGATGCTGGGAGGGATTGGGGGCAGGAGGAGGAGGGGATGACAGAGGATGAGATGGCTGGATGGCATCACTGACTCGATGGACGTGAGTCTGAGTGAACTCCGGGAGTTGGTGATGGACAGGGAGGCCTGGTGTGCTGCGATTCATGGGGTCGCAGAGTCGGACATGACTGAGCAACTGAACTGAACTGAACAGAAACAGTAAACAGGCGCTGGGGACAGAGGGAAGGACAGGCAGGTGGCGTTAAGGGGATTTTTAGGGCAGGAAAGCTCTGTGAGGTAGCGTCCACACTAGTGGATTCGTGTGATTATACATTTGTCAAAGCCCATAGAATATGTGACACCAAGATGACTAGTAACGGAAAATCCCGGATGTGGTTGGCAATAATGTGCAGCATTGGTTCATCATTTTTAACAAATGTCCTAAACGAAAGCGCCCTGTTGGTGAGCCTGGGTGTGTGTGTGTGTGAATTCGTACTTTCAGCTCGATTTTTCTGTAAACCTGAAACTGTTCTAAAAAACCAAGTCTGCGGACTACTTTTAGAATGCCCATGAAGTTTAACACAAGAGCTGCTGGTTTATAACTCCACTGATTTGATTCGCAGTTTCTGTGCCAGGATTTCAGAGGTGCTGGTTGTAGAAAGGCCGACCGAGGTAGGCTCAGGTAGGCTCAGATCTCCCGCCTGCAGAACCGCACACGAAGGCCCAGGCGCCCCAGGCCCTGGTCTCGCTCGGCCGCAGCCCTCCAGCCCCAAGCTGCCCGCAGCTCCCCGCGCCGTGCCGCGTCCGAAGACTGGGGAAAGGTCACTCGGTCCGCGGCTTCGGTGGCCTCGGCCTGAGTCCCCTCCAGGCCCTCTGGACCGCCTCATCGGGCCTCCGCTGGAGCCTCTAAGCTTCGCACAGGCCGTCCCCCTGCAGGTTCCGCCCGCCGCCCCCACCGGGGTCCCCTGGTCCCCGGGCGCCCGACCCCCGCCGGCCTGCCGAGGGGCGCCACCGCGGCGCTAGGGGCGGGCGGGCTGCCGGGGCGACAGCTGGGGGGGCGGCCCTGACCTTCCCGCGCGATCGATGGGGCGCGGCTCTGGCGGCGCGGAGCCGGGGCGGCGCTGACCCCCGCCCGCCCGCCCGCCCGCCCGGCTCCCTCTCCGGGCGCCGCTATAAAGGGGCCCGGGCCTCGCGGCTGCTCAGCCCGGTCCGGAGCGCACCATGGCTACGCTGGCCCTGCTGCTGCTGCTGCCGCCGCTGCTGCTCGGAGGCTGCGCCGCGCGCCCCGCGCCCCCCAGGTGAGCCTGCGGCCCGGGGTCTGCGCCCACTGCCCCAGCCCATCCTGCCCCCGCCCGGCCCTGACCACCCGCGGCCGCCCTCCCGTCCCCTCCGCAGGGCCCCGCGACACTCGGACGGGACGTTCACGAGCGAGCTCAGCCGCCTAAGGGACAGCGCGCGGCTGCAGCGGCTGCTGCAGGGCCTGGTGGGGAAACGCAGGTGAGGGGCGGGGTCTGGGGGCAAAAGCAGGTGAGGGGCGGGGCCTAGAGGAGAAACGTAGGTGAGGAGCGGGGTGGGGCCTGAGGGAAAGGCGGATGAGGGGCGGGGCCTGAAGGAAAGGCGGGCGAGGGCGGGGCCTGGTGGGGAAGGCGGGCGAGGGGCGGGGCCTGGAGGGAAAGGCGGGTGAGGGGCGGGGCCTGAGGGAAAGGCGGGCGAGGGGCGGGGCCTGAGGGAAAGGCGGGCGAGGGGCGGGGCCTGGAGGGCAAGGCGGGTGAGGGGCGTGGCCTGGTTGGGGAAGGCGGGGGAGGGGCTGGGCCTGGTGGGGAGCTCCGGTGAAGGGCGGGGCCTGGTGGAGAGCGCCGGTAAGGGGCTGGCGGGGGACAAGCGACGCGGTGGGGGAGCCCCCCGACTCCAGACTAATCCTGACTTGGGGTGGGGGGCAGCGAGCAGGACACAGAGAACAGCACAGCCTGGACCAAGTCTGCGGAGGGCCGGCCATGCCTGCTGTGGTCGGACGCGCCCGCCCTGCAGGCTTGGTGAGCAGCGGCCCTTCCCCATCCCTCCTCCAGCGCCTCCCTCCCTGAGGCACCCTGGGTCTCGGGCACAGCTGGACACGAGCACGGTCCGGGAGCCTGGGAAGGGGAAACTGCTGACGCCGGTGACCAGAGAGGCCTGCTGTCCCCAGGTGGGCGTGGTCTCCCGCACCAAGACCGCAACCCTTAACCCGGCTGTCTCTGCAGGGCGCCCCTGAGGCCCCCCGAGGGTCAAGCCTGGTCTTCCCAGCTGCCTCTTGCACTGAAGGCAGGGGTCATGATGTCCAAGCCGGCCGTCCCGACTGCTGAGGGGACCCGATGAGGCCCTGAGGAAAAAGGACCCTCCGGAGGGGGGCCTGGACAGAGGAGGGGGTGGGAGGAGGGGGAGGGGTTGCATCTGGCACCAATAAAGGAGGAATTCAGACCCTAGCCCCCCGAACTCTCTTTGTGCACTGCCGTCTGGTACCCTCAAAGCACCTGTGGTGTGCGGCTGTCCAGGGAGGGAGGGCCCTGTCCTCCCGAGTCTAAGATGGTGGCCACACCCAGCTGCCCTTTAAACCTGGGAAGCCAGTGGGGAGCTTCATCTGCCCACTTCCTTATCTGCTGCCAATCCCCTGGGCTCCCTGGGAGCTGGCTGCACCCCTGCCATCCACACAGCAAACATTCAGAGACCGTGGGGGGCTCACATGTCCCCCAGCTCCTTTCCCAGGGAGGCAGCAATGAGGGGGCAAGGCTGTTCTTCAGTCGCTCAGTCATGTCTGACTCTTTGCTATCCCATGGACTGCAGCACACCAGGCTTTCCTGTCCTTCACCATCTCCCAGAGTTTGCTCAAACTCATGTCCACTGAGACAGTGATGCCATCCAACCATCTCATCCTCTGTCATCCCCTTCTCCTCCTGTCTTCAATCTTTCCCAGCACCAGAGTCTTTTTTTTTTAATTTTTTTATTTTTTTTAAATTTTAAAATCTTTAATTCTTACATGCGTTCCCAAACATGAACCCCCCTCCCACCTCTCTCCCCATAACATAGAGTCTTTTCTAGTGAATCAGTTCTTTGCATCAGGTGGCCAAAGGATTGGAGCTTCAGCTTCAGCATCAGTCCTTCAATGAATATTCAGGGTTGATTTCCTTTAGGATTGACTGGTTTGACCTCCTTGCAATCCAAGGGACTCTCAAGAGTCTTCAACATCACAGTTCAAAGGCATCAATTCTTTGGCACTCAGCCTTTCTTATTTTCCAGCTCTCAGATCTGTACGTGAAAAACCATAGCTTTGCCTATATGGACCTTTGTAGGTAAAGTGACACCTCTGTTTTTCAATATGCTGTCTAGGTTTGTCATAGCTTTTCTTCCAAGGAGCAAGCGTCTTTTAATTTCATGGCCACAGTCATCGTCCAGAGTGATTTTCAAGCCCAGGAAAATAAAGTCTCTCATTCTTTCCATTGTTTCCCCATCTATTTGCCATGAAGTGGTGGGACCAAATAAGCAGGGTAACAATATACAAGCTTGACGTACTCCTTTCCCAATTTTGGACCAGTCCATTGTTCCATGTCTGGTTCTAACTTGCTTTTTGACCCGAATACAGGTTTGACAGGAAGCAGGTAAGGTGGTCTGGTATTCCCATCTCTTTAAGAACTTTTCCATAGTCCATTGTGATCTGCACAGTCAAAGGCTTTAGCGTAGTCAATAAAGCAGAAGTAGATGTTTTTCTGGAATTCTCTTGCTTTTTCTATGATCCAGTGGATGTTGGCAATTTGATCTTTGGTTCTTCTGCCTTTTCTAAATCCAGCTTGGACATCTGGAAGTTCTCGGTTCACGTGCTCTTGAAGCCTAGCAAGGGGCGAGGACAGGGCAGGGAGGCTCAGCCAAGCAGGAAGAGGTGACAGGCAGGAGACGTCTCCCAGGAGGCCACTCCCCAGTGGAAGGACCTGAGCATGACTCTTGGCCCTGTGTCCCGGCCTGCCGTCTGGCAGAGTGCCTTGACTACCTGGGGCCTGTGGGGCAGGGCCGGTGACGACAGCCCAGGAAGTGCCAGGGTTGCAGGAGGGCTTGGAGGACCAGGGGTGCCGGCAGGGCTGCTCCAGGAAGGTGTTTCAGGCCAGGAGGTGGGGAAGACTCCACCCCACGCCCCATCACAGCAGGCCCTTCTCCCCTTCTGGACCCCACCCATTGCTGTCTCCCACCTACTGAACTTAGGTGGCCAAGGAAATGGAGGCAGGATGCTTGGGGGCCTGGGCTAAGGTTCCTCACCAGGATGCCCCTCTGTTGGCACCCAGGGTGCCCCCCCCAGAGCTGCCAGCTGCTCCTGGAACACTCTGTCTCTGTCACGGTGGGCTCACCCAGCCTTGCCTGGAGGAAGCCAGCTTGTTTCTGGGACAGGCAGAGGAGTCCCTGAGACACAAATAACACAAATAACCTTTCCCTTCCAGACCTAGAGGGTTGAGTAAGGAGAGGAGGTGGGCCTGGACCTCACAGGGCTGACTCCTGGCACTGCGCCTGTGATCATTCTGGCAGAGGAGCCCAGCAGAGGGGCATTCTTCGTGGGGGTGGGGCGGGAATACGGCGAGCACAGAAGCCAGTCCCCCCCCCCCACCCGGTCCAAGCCCCGGATCCGCTGCCCCTGCCCCGCCGTGAGCTCCTCTGTCTCGGGGTCTGTGGGGTAAGCCCCGTCAGTCCCTGTACGTGGCCTGGATCTGGTCTCCCCCTCCTTGCGGTCAGAGGGGTCTGGCCGGCGGCCGACGAGGGCCCCCTTGGTGGAGGCCAGGCCTGCAGCCGGCGGTTGTCAAGGACCATAAAGTGGGGCGGCGTCTGGCGGGACGAAGGTCACCCGGGAGGAGAACGCACCAGGCAGCACCCGGGCGGCTCACCGAGTCCTGGACACCAGACGGGCTCGGACCCTCCGCGGGCCGCCCGCCGCCACCGCCCAGATGGGGACCTGGGTCCTGCTGCTCCCGCTGCTGTTTGCGGCCGAGGCCCAGGCCCAGGGTACAGGTGTGGAGGGGACGGGGGCGGGCAGGGCAGGGGGCTGGGCGGGGCGCGGGCGGGGGCTGGGCGGGGCGCGGGGGGCTGGCGGCACCGACCCTTCCTCCCCGACGTCCAGTCTGCTCCGTGGAGAAGACCTTCCTCACAGTCGAGGAGAACACGAACCCCGGGGAGCCCCTCCTGGACATCTACGTCCCCGAGGGCCAGCAGGTGACCCTTGGACCCTCGTCCACCCCTTTTGCGTTTCGGATCCAGGGGAATCAGCTGTTTCTCAACGTGACCCCGGACTATGAGGTGCGGACAGCAGACCCAGGCTGGCTGTGCCCGTGGGGGCAGCAGGGACTCCCGTGGGACCCCCCCTGGGCACTGACACTCCTCCCCAGCTCTCTGCGGATCTCTGGGTCTCAGTTTGCCCATGGGGCCTCTTGGGCCCCCTGGCTTGGCTGAGGGCCTGGTCTCGGGGGTGGGCCCCTCAGGGAGTCAAGCTGCCGGGCCCTGACGCCCGCTGGACGCAGGGCGGGGGACACAGACCCCAAGCCAGCACCTGCCGCGCTCGTCTCCTCAGCTGGGCGATGGGGACGGTCAGCGGGGCCAGCCGGTCAGGTGAGTCCCACGCCCACCCCCTCACAGGCGAACACAATGCTGGAGGCTCACCTGGAGTGCAGGAGCGGTGACTCCGCGGTGAGTGCGCCCCCAGACCCCTCCCACCAGCCCCCCCCCAGCCCACCCCTCCTGGCCTGGACCTCTGTGCTCCGCCCTGCCCGGCCGCGGTCACTCCCTGCTGACCCCGCCCGGTGGCGTGTTCAGGCGTCACCTCTGCCAGCAAGGCCACACTGCCTCCAGCAGACTGTGCCTTAAGCTCCCAACCCCAGCCCAGTGGGTCCCCCAAGCCGACCCGAGAGGCACCCCTCGCGCCAGCTCCGTGCCGCCCTCCCCGGTCCCTCCCCAGCGAATCTGCTGCCTCTGCCCCAGGCCAGGTCCTGCCCGCCCCGGGCGTCCCCCCGGGGCCCGGTCAGCAGCCTCTTCCAGCCGGTCCTTGGCTCCCCCCGAGGCCCCGCCCAGCCCAGGGCGCGGCAGGAGCAAGTCTCCAGTAGAGGGAGGCTCTCTCCAGCGGGGTCCCCGCCTCCCGAATGGAGCGAATCAAGGAGCGCGGTGCCCCGCCCCCAGCCCGCCCCCTGGGTAGACGCGGCCTCGCGGAGGCGCCCACCCTCGCGCCCCCTCCGCGCGCCAGCCGGCTCTTGGGTTTTCCCTAGTCCCGTAGGTGCCCCCAGCCGACATCACAGGGCACCACGGAGATTTCAGGATGAGCCTCTAAAAGATAAGGCTGCTTCTTAACGGCTCGCTCCCATGGTGATGCCGTCACACCGGGGAAGGCAGGGACCCCTCAGCAGTGCGACACCCCGCGTCCCCACTCCCCCGGGGCCAGAGGCGTCTGTGACAGTTTCTCGCCTGAATCGGGTCCCCAGCAAGGTCCACCTGGAGCAGCTGGCTGAGGGTCTCCTGATTCCCCCGTTTTATGTTTGAAGAGATTGGATCGTTTTTCCGTTTTCCTCACCGTGGGGCTCTGCTGGTCGCACCGCGCAGGGCCTGTGCCCTTTTCCTCCACGTCACCCGCACCTCTCTGTGCTTTTTAGTGTTAATCTTTATTTATTCACCTGCACTAGGCCTTAGTTGTGGCACACGAGGTCCTGAGCTGCCGCGTGTGGGATCTGTTAACAGTTCCCTCAAAGACAAGAAAGTGAAAGTCGGACCTCTGTGACCCCACGGACTGTATTCTCCAGGCCAGAGTACTGGAGCCTTTCCCATCTCCAGGGGATCTTCCAACCCAGGGATCGAACCCAGGTCTCCTGCATTGCGGACGGATTCTTTACCAGCTGAGCCACCAGGGACTGGGGATCAAACCCGGGCCCCCTGCGTTGGAAGCTCAGAGTCTCAGCCACCGGACCACCGGGAGTCCTGCACGTCTGTGCTTTTAAAATCACTTTCTGTTCCCTGTTTGTAATGCCTGGAGCAGGAGCCCCAGGCGGAGAGCAGTCTGGGGTGCACCCCAGCATCCAGAATGAGCTCACCCGGCCTGGCCGGACTTTCTCCCTCCCCCAGGTGACTCAGCTGAGGGTGTTTGTGTCCGTGCTGGATGTCAACGACAACCCGCCCAGGTTCCCCTATGAGACCAAGCTCTGGGAAGTGCCTGAGGTGAGCTAGAGGGGGCAGCGGCCAGTACCATCTGGGGCATCTGAAGACCGGGGTCTAAGCCTGGGGGTCAGGGTCACGGCCAGACCAGCCCCTCCGCCCCCCAGGACACTCGGGTGAACACCACCGTCGTCTCAGAGACAGAACTGGAGGCCCAGGACCAGGACAAAGACAATGTCCTTTTCTACACCCTCCAAGAGGTCACCCTGGTCAGTGCTCCCAGCTTCTTGCTCTGGGCACGCCCCCCCCGCCCCCGTGCGTCCTCCGGGCTGAGTCCCCTACCTCCCCAGGGTGCCAGCAGTTTCTTCTCCTTGGTGGGTGCGAACCGCCCAGCGCTGCGGCTGGACCAGTCACTGGACTTGGAGAGGTGGCCAAACATGACCTTCCGGCTGCTGGCCCGGGTGAGAAGGCCACTCCCGCTCACAGCCCTGCGTGCGGCCTCGGCCCCCAGCACCCGGGCCTGACTGCAGGGCGCGGCTGTTGCAGGACACACAGGAGACCGCGGAGCCCAGCCACACAGCCACAGCCACCTTGGTCCTGGAGGTGCAGCCCGTCGACCTGCGGCCCCCCTGGTTCCTGCCCTGCAGCTACTCGGATGGTCTTGTCTGCATCCATGCCCAGTACCATGGGGCTGTGCCCACCGGCCACAGACTGGTACTGAGGACCCCAAGGAGCAGCGTGGCAGGGGCGTGGGGCCTGGCTGCCAAGGGGCCGGAGTGGTTGTAATTTTCAAGGAAAAGGGAACCTTCTTTCGTAAACCAATCTTGCCCCACGCCGTGGTGGCCAGGGCCTCTGAAATGCCAGTGAGGGAACTGGGTCCAATTGTCCTCAGGGCACAGCCAGACAGCCCCCTGGGGCCCAGCAAGTGGGCAGTGAGTTTGGGGAGGATGCTGGGGAGGCTCGAGGGCCACAGAGGAGCTGGGGGGCAGCCGGGCCTGGCATGGCCACCAGGTGCGCCCTCCCATCCTTGAATGCTGCCTCTTGAGACAGACATGCATGTTCAGATTGATCCAGTGCCTCTGGGCAAACTGACTCATTAGCACCAGATCCAAGGAGCTGCAGTGGAGAGTCGTGCTGGGCGACTGGGCTGTGTCCCTGGCTGCCCACTGGTAGCGACCCCAGCCTCCTGGAGGGGCGCAGGAATGCCAAGCAGTGGCCACAGCGCCAGCCCCATGGGGTCCTCACCCCTCCTTGTTCCCACAGCCAGGCCCCCTCATCCTGCACCCTGGGCCCGTCTACGCCGTGGATGGGGACCGGGGCATCAACCAGCCCATCAAGTACAGCATCATCACTGGTGAGTGGGCAGCAGCTCCCGACTTCCCTCTCCAGGGAACACCCTGAGCCCATCCCTACGTGGGCAGACCTCAGGCCTCCAGAGGGGACCCCGCCCAAACACTCCATCCTCTCAGGAAACGAGGACAGCACGTTCTCCATCAGTGCCGACTCGGGAAACCTCACCATGACCAAGAGCATCCCCAATGCCAAGACCTTCCTTCTGGTGGTCAAGGTTGGTGCCCACACAAGGCCTTGCTCGGGCCCACAGCTACAGAACATGCAGCTCAAAGACCAGCTGGTCACTGTTGTCTCCCAAACCCCCAGGGCGAGCAGGCTGATAACGCCCAATACTCCGTGACCCAGGTCACGGTGGAGGCCCGGAATGCCAGCGGGAGCGTGCCCCACTTCACGCAGAGCCTGTATCGTGGCACTGTGGGGCTTGGCTCTGGGGCGGGCGTGGCCATCAAGGATGCAGCTGACCCTTCCCAGCCGCTGAGGATCCGGGCCCAGGACCCTGAGTTCCCAGTAGGCACCGCCTGGTCCTTTGGTCTGCCTGGCCTCCTTCTGGGCGGGGGGGTGGGCGCGAGGGTGGAGTGGTTTGCGGAGCAGCCTGGGCTCAGGACTAACTGGAGCCACGTCTAGGACCTCAACTCAGCCATCACGTATCGAATCACCAACAACTCTTACTTCCGAATGGACGGAGAAGCCGTCCTGACTGCCGCCTCGCTGGAGCACGCCGGGGTCTTCTACGCTGAGGTGAGAGGTGGGTGGCGGTCTCCGAGGGCCAGGGCTCCAGCTGGAGCCCAGGAGGGACAAGCCCCCTTCCTGCCCAGGTCGAGGCCAAGAATACAGTGAGCTCAGGCACTGCGACCACGGTCGTGGAGATTCAGGTCTCAGAACAGGAGCCCTCCCCCACAGGTGAGCCTCCCCAGGACCCCAGGTTGGCAGGGGGAGGGCCCCTTGCTGGGGGCAGTGGTGAGTCCAAGCCCTGTCCCTGGCCCCAGCACCCCCCACATCCCCAGAGACGGCAGGAACTACCAGACTCTCGAGCGGCACCACTTCAGAGGTCCCCCGGCCCCCTGAGCCCTCTCAGGGGTCCTCCACGACCAGCTCTGGAGGAGACACGGGCCTGCAGCCTTCCTCAGGCACCACTCTGAGGTCACTGGCCTCCTCCACGCCTTCGGGGCCCCCCAGTGTGGGAACCAGCCCCTTCCCTTCAGCAGCCTCACCCAGCCGGGGCTCAGCAACCAGACCCTCAAGTGGCCCCACTTCGGAAGCTCCCCAACCCCCTGAGCCCTCTCAGGGGTCCTCCACGACCAGCTCTGGGGGGGACACTGGCCCACACCCCTCCCCAGGCACCACTCTGAGGCCACCAGCCTCCTCCACGCCTGCGCCTGCGGGGACCCCTAGTGTGGGGACCGGCCCCTCCCCCCCAGCAGCCTCACCCAGTGGGGGCTCAGCACAGACCTCGAAACCAGGCGCCTCTCCGCCGACGTCCCTTGGGTCCAGCAGGAACACCTGGACGCCAGGTAGCACCCCCATTACCCTTGAGTCACCCTCAGGCTCCCTGACTCATGACTGGGTCATCACAGTGGGGCACGGTTGATTCCAGGTCAGCCCAGCACAACCACGAAACCCCAAGGGAGGTCTGTTCCGGTCTGGGGGAGAGACAGGTCCTAAGGGTGCCAGGAGTTAAAACTGGGGAAGGTGTGGGGGTTGGGGCAGAGCCCAGATTTGGGGTTCAGTGACCCCCCTAGTTCCCAGGGTCATGCAGTCCACAGGCCCCGTGCTGCCCGCATTCCTTGCTGGAATAGTGGCCCCCTCGGCCTCCCACTTGGAACTGGTGGGCACTGACGCCCCCTCTCCGCCCTCTCCAGCAGCCTGGCCTATTGGGCTCCCTGTGGGGAATCAGTGTACCCACCCCTGGGAACCGCGGCCCTTGGTGCCAGGCCTGGCCTGCTCTCGGTGTCCTGAGCTTCCCGCAGTTCAGCCTAGGAGTGCTTGGGATGTGAGAGTAAGTGGGCAGCAGTCACATTGCCCGCAGGGACATCTGAAACAGCCCGAACAGAAGGCAGGCCAGACGGGGGCCAGGCTGGGGCCCGGCGCTTCTCGGAGGCAGAGATGGCGGCACTGGGCGGGGTGCTGAGCGCACTGCTCCTCCTGGCTCTGGCTGCCCTCACGGTCCTGGTCTACAAGCTCTACGGCCACCGACTCGTGTGCGGCTTTGGCCGAGCACTGGTGAGGCTCGGCGTGGGGGCAGGAGCTGCTCGCTGGGGGGCCCCGAGAGGGGTTGCAGGGTCAGAGAGCAGCCGGAGACGCGGGGTGGTGGAGAGGGAGCAGGATGGAGGGCCGGGCAGCGTGAGGCAGCGGGCAGCGTGGGAGACGGAGGGAGGCTGGTGGTCAGCGTGGGAGATGGGGCGCAGAGGCGAGGAGAGTGGGGTGGGGATGCCACAAAGACTAGGGAGCAGCACGGAGGGGCAGAGCGCCCGGCCCCCCAGTGTCGGGGGGGCAGGGTGGCCGAGCCCAGCTGGCCGCTGGCTGACTGCCGGCTCCTGCCCACCCCCAGAAGTCCCAGCCTCAAGGGTTTGACAACCAGGCTTTCCTCAACGACTCGGACGACGCCAACTGGGTGCCGGCGCCTAGCCCTTCACCCAGCCACGCCCTGCCGGCTCCCCAGGAGCCCAAGCCCCCGGAGCCCGCGCCACCCAGCCCTGAGACCCCGAGTCGGCTCCCAGAGGCCCCTGCCAAGGGCGCGGACGGGGGCAGCCCGGCGGCCGTGAGGTCCATCCTGACCAAGGAGCGGCGGCTTGAGGGCGGCTACAAGGCCGTGTGGTTCGGAGAGGACATCGGCGCCGAGGCCGACGTGGTGGTTCTCAACACGCCCGCCTCGGAAGTGGGCGGCGCTGGCGACTCTGGCAGCGAGGGCAGCGGCGACGAGGCTGCGGATGCCCAGGACGTGCTTGGTACCGACTCCATCCACTTCTAATGCCGCCTCCCCCGGAGTCGGGACCCCGAGAGTCGGCTCGGTGGCTGTCCCCACACTCGACGGCGCAGAATAAAATAACATTTTCGGTTCTGTGGGGACGTCTGCTGGCCGCCAGGGGAGCTGTGGGAGCCGCGAGGGGCGGGCGGTCTGGGCACTGCTTTGAGCTCTCGGCGCCGTTTCCCGGAAACCACCTGCTGCGCGAGGGGCTTCCCAGGGTTGGTGCCAGCTGGTGGCCAGGAAGTTCCTCTCCTGGTCTGACCGCGGCCGCCTCGACATGGAGATTCTTCGTCTGGGGGAAGCTGAGGAGCCACTTGGCCAGAAGCCCCCCTCAGGGACTCGTGTGGGAGGGCGTGGGCCCCGGGACCGCCCCGAGGGTCACACTGCTGCCCCTGTGGGCCGCAGGGAGGGCAGTAAGCGCTCTGGGGCTCTCGCGGAGGCACCCGGTCCAGGTGGCTGGACTGATTGGCGGTGGGGGGTGTGGCCCAGAACGACGGTGGCCACGAGCCTAGTGCGGCACGTGGGGCTGGTGGGTGCACAGAACAGAGGATATGGACGGACGGAACCCAGAGTCACGAAGTTGGGGCCCGAACCCCTTCCACTGGCTTCCTCGGGGCGGCCCTCAGGCAAGACTTCCGACCCCCCCCCCCACCACTACCTTTCTTTCCGGGTCGCCGGTGTTTTCCCATCCCTTTCCAAGTATTTTAATCTCGACAGTATTTGAATATTATTGCCTGAGGAACTGTCACTGGTTAAGAATCCAAGGAGCGCGGCCGCAGCCCCTCCCACGCACCCATCGCCCGCTCTTCCGCTCCGCGACGCGCCAGGTTTTGTTTCTGGAACCCTCGGCTTATCCCACGGCCTCTCCCGGGACGCTGGTTGCTGGCCCCAGGCCCCGCTGCGCTGGGTGAGCGAGGGGAGCGGCTGGGCCGCATCGGGGCTGGGTCCAGGGTTGCCAGGACCCCGGTGCCGCCTCCCGCCGCGGCCCAAGAGCCGGTCCTGCGCACCTGCGCTCGGCTCCGCTCCAGGCGCACGTGACTCCCTCCCCGGCACCTGGAGCTCCGCCCCGGCCCGGCCCCGCCCCCGGCCCGGCCCCGCCCCCGCCACCATAAAAGCGGTTGCTCGCGAGCCCCAGGGGATCAATCTCCCCACGAGTGACTCCGCGTCCTGAGGCTGGACGCGGCCCGAACCTGCGCCAGGTACTGGGGAGGCCCAACCCGGGAAGAACCCGAGTGTAAGGCCTCGTCGGACTCCGGGGTCGATTCTCGGAGCAGTGACCACGGAGGTCGGCGGAAGGCATGGGTCCGGGACGCGCTTCGCAGAGCAGTGACCAGGGGGGGCGGGCTGCACGGATGACGGCGCGGGGCCCGGGTCTGGACCTCGGGGACCTGGACGGGGAGGTGGCGGTGGCGCGCGGGGCGTGGCGGGTTAGGTTTCGTTTTCCCGCAACGCCGGGTTTCGTTTTCCTGCGGCCGTTCCCGTCGCGCGCCCGTAGGGCCCAGCCCGGACGCCGGCTCAAAACCTGTGACGCGTCGTGCGCGCACCGGCCGCATCTGTAGCCACATCCAGCGCCGTCTTGGCCAGGACTCACCTCCGCAACGCCGTGACGGGAAGCCCGCATCTGTGACCCCCCAACACCCGGGACTACCTGTGGAGACTCACAAGACAACCTTCCTCTCCTGCGCCAACCCCCGACCGCCCCGAGACCCCAGCCCTCTGCGCGGAGGGCGTGCCACTGTCTCCAGGCCCAGCCTTTGCGGAGGGACCAATGGCCGAGGCTCCAGACCGGTGAGCCCGCCTCCCTGCCCGGTGCGGGCCCCACGCCCCCGGCGGCCCCCTTGCGCCCTGACACCTGGCTGCTCCGCCCGCAGGGGAACCCCGCGCGTGCTCTTCGGAGACTGGCTTCTGGGCGAGGTCAGCAGCGGCCGCTATGAGGGGCTACGGTGGCTGGACGCGGCCCGAACGCGCTTCCGCGTACCCTGGAAGCATTTCGCGCGGAAGGACCTGGGTGAAGCAGATTCGCGCATTTTTAAGGTGAGACCCCAGTTCTGCCCGGGCCGGGGAGGGCCGGCCCAGCTCCGCAAGTCCAGGCCACGTGCTCTACATTCTGTCTTTCTCAGGCCTGGGCCGTGGCCCGAGGCAGGTGGCCGCCCCGCAGCGGTGGAGGTGCCCGGCCGATCCCTGAGAGTGCGCTGCGGGCCTCCTGGAAAACCAACTTCCGCTGCGCTCTGCACAGCACGCAGCGCTTCGTGATGTTGGAAGACAACTCGGGGGACCCTACCGACCCTCATAAGGTGTACAAGATCAGCTCTGAGCCGGGGTGCCGAGGTGAGGAAGGCCGGGGTTTGGGGTGCTGCGGGCAGGGGGACTGTGCTATGTCCTGGGAGTAGCTGCTAAGTCAGATTTTAGGTTTTAGAAACTGGCGTGGGAGAAGCTGGTGCCAGTTGGGGGGGTGGCAGCGCTGGAGTGAAGGGAGCCCTCTGGGGCTCCAAGGGGAAGCACAGCTCAGCTTCCGGGGGCAAGGGGGCGTTGACATCCAGGCGCCTCACTTCAGCGTTTCCCCAACCCTAATTCTCCCCCAGAAGGCCTAGGCTTTGACCAGGGGGAGGACGAGGCCCTAGAAGATGCCCCACCTGCAAGGGTAAGGCCGCTCTGCATCCGGGGTTGAGGCCGCTCCCTCTCTGGGCCTGGGGGCAGCTCCTTTATGCTGGCGCTGTCCTCTTCTGCAGGGCACGCTCCCGGGGCCATGCCTGGCAGCAGATACTGGTGAGAGCCTGGGGCACCGGCTGAACCCTGAACCCTGCCCCCCAAGCCTAGCTGGAGATGCCGGGGACATCTTGATCCAGGCGCTGCAGCAGAGCTGCTTGGAGGACCATCTTCTGGATCTGATCTCCCCAGAGGCTCCTGGTGAGGGCCTCTTGCAGGGGGTGGGGAGTGCTCTACCCTGCAGGGACAGGCAAGACAGCAGAGTGCAGCCCGGGGGAGGGGGTGCTTGGCAGGGATGGTGCTGGTCACAGCTGGGCCGGTATAGCTGGGCCTCCGCAGGCCCAGAGCCCTCTGCTTGAGAGCTGTACTTGCCACAGAGGTGGTGCCTCCAGCCTCAGGCCACAGCCCCAGGAGCCAGGGAACATTTGGCAAAGGGAGGACCTGGGGGCCCAGGTGTCAGCTCAGGCTTCTCTTCCTTTCCAGACGCGGGCCCACCCCCAGAGCCCTGGCAGCCCCCAGAGGCGGAGCCGCACGTGGGAGCCTCTGCCAGTGCGTGTGCGCCGGCGGCGGGGGCGCCGCCCCTGGCTGGCCCTGGCTGCTCACAGCTTGGTCTGCAGCCAGAGCCCAGCCTAGGGGCCCTGGACTTGACCATCCTGTATAAAGGCCGGACAGTGCTGCAGGAGGTGGTGGGGCGTCCAAGCTGTGTGCTCCTGTACGGCCCTCCCAGCGTAGCTGGAGAGGCTCTGGGGCCCCAGCAGGTCGCCTTCCCCAGCCCCGCCGAGCTGCCCGACCAGAAGCAGCTCCACTACACAGAGAAGCTGCTTCAGCACGTGGCCCCTGGCCTGCAGCTGGAGCTCCGGGGGCCGCGGCTTTGGGCCCGGCGCCTGGGCAAGTGCAAAGTCTACTGGGAGGTGGGGGGCCCCCTGGGCTCGGCCAGCGCCTCCAGCCCCGCTCGCCTGCTGCCCCGGGACTGTGACACGCCCATCTTTGACTTCGGCACCTTCTTCCAAGGTCAGTGACACCCCTGCCCTGGGGCTGTGGGCCCTCCGTGCCCCGCCCCCTCACCAGAGCCCTGCTCCACAGAACTGGTGGAGTTCCGGGCCCGGCAGTGCCGCAGCTCCCCGCACTACACCATCTACCTGGGCTTCGGGCAGGACCTGTCAGTGGGGAGGCCCAAGGAGAAGAGCCTGGTCCTGGTGAAGGTGAGGGGCCAGGTCCCCGGCCGGGGGGAGGCTGCACACAGCCCCCACCTGGCCTGACAGCACCCTCCCTGCAGCTGGAGCCGTGGCTGTGCCGGGCGTACCTGGAGGCTGTGCAACGCGAAGGTGTGTCCTCCCTGGACAGTGGCAGCCTCAGCCTCTGCCTCTCCAGCTCTAACAGCCTCTACGAGGACCTGGAGCACTTCCTGGAGCACTTCATGATGGAGGTGGAACAGGCTGCCTAGGCCAGACCCCCAACCCCTCCCAATCCAATAAAAAGATCTAAGGGGACCTGGCTGGTGGTCCAGTGGTTCAGACTCCACACTTCCGATGCAGGGGACACAGGTTCAGTCCCTGGTTGGGGAACTAAGATCCTACATGCCACACAGCTTGGCCAAGAAAAAAAGAAAAAGCTTCTAAGAACCATGCCAGTGTCCACTGGGGGTAGGCTTGAAGCTTGGGCTCTGGAGGGGCATGGTGGATTCAGTGGATCACACTGTGGGCCCCGCCCCCGACAGGCCCCTGTACACACCCCTTCCCTCTTCTTCACCTTGCAAGCTCTGGCCACGCAGATGTCCCCCGGTGCCCGAGGGGCAGCCCCTGGGCCCCTCTGCTGCAGACGGGGGCTCTGCCTGCTGTGCCCAAGGCCTGTTTCTGGCCAGTGCCAGCTGCCAGCAGGGTGCCACCTGGGAGGTGGGGGCCCAAATATAAACTCGAGCAACTGTCTGTGAAACACAAGGGAGCAGAAGGCTGACTAGGGGAGAAGCCCCCCGCCCGGGCCCGCGCTCTCACCACCTTTCAAGTACCGAGCCAGACATGTCTAAAGAGAATCCATTTTTGATAAATTAGAACACAATGGGAACAGTGTGTATCTGTAATATACATATAAAAAAGTCCAGTTTTAAACTATGAGCAAAACAGGTGCAGACCACGTGTGATCACAGAACCCTGAAAACAGGAGGGCAGGGCGCGCCTGCGTTCCGCTCCAGCCGCTCCTCAGCCCTCGGCGCCCTGGGCGGGCGGCTCCTCGCCGGCCTCGGCCCGCCGGTGTCTGCGCATGTGCCTGTACTTGTCCACATAGGCCTTCACCAGGTTGCCCACCTTCACGGGGTTGATCTCCCCGCTCTTGCTGTGGCAAATCTGGGGGAGGGGGGACAGTGACCCAGACATCCCTTCGCTCCCCACACGGTCATGGATCATGGGGACCAGGCCCTGGGGACGCTGGGAGGGGCGGCAGGCAGGCTGGCGCGCGTCTCCCAGCTCTGCCCACTTCACAGGGTGGCTGGCGGCCCTCCTGAGGCGACCTGGCACGTCCACCTCTAGGAGTCTCATTTTCCTAGCCGTGAGTGGGGTTAAACGTAGTGTTGCTTAACCTCTAACAACTGCTCACAAACAGCCACCTTTACACCCCAAGCACCTAAGCGGCCGGCTACAGCGAGGGGGTGTGGGGTGTGGCCACGCAGCCCAGGGCTCCCAGGCCCCGCCCCCGCCCAGGGCTCTCAGGCCCCGCCCACCGCCCCCGCCCAGGGCTGAGCCCCCGCCCACCTTCTGCACCGCCTTGCGCAGGATGTCCTTATACTCGTCCTTGGTCACCTCCCTCTTCTGGTAAAAGGGCTTGATGGCCAGCTTCACCTCCTCCACGGCCCGCTCCTGCACGTGCAGCTTCTTCATGTACTGGGGGCAAGGACACCGTGAAGGCTCAGCACCGGGCTACCGGCCCGCACCTGCCCCTGGAGGAAGGGCAGGGTCTCACCTCCTCATTCTTGGCCTTCTCTGGGGCCGGCCTGGGAGGAGCCGTCCTCTCCTCAGAGTCGTTGGTAGCAGTGGCGGCGGCAGCGTGGCCGGCTGGCTCTGAGGCTGCAGTCGGCATGGTGGACACTGGGGCCAGGCTCTGGGCTGCCCCGCAGCCTGGGAGGGGCTGGCTCCCCTGGAGGAGGAACTGGACTGCGGGCTGGCTGATAGGTGCATATGGTGGGATGCCTGATGGCAGGGCTGGGCCGGGGGGCAGGCTGGGGCTCTGTACCTGGGCAAGAACACAAGCCTGCTCAGCCTCTACACACTCACTACCCTGTGCCCTCAACCCCCACTTCTGAACCCGAAGAGCCCAGGCAGCAAAGGGCTGGTGCATGCAGGCCTCAGGCCCAACCCAGCCCAGCCCGCATAGCCTGGGTGCTAGGCCACATCCCTCCAGCCCAGGGGCCCACCTGAGAGGGGTCAGCTGGGGGGAAGCCAGGCTCTGGCAGCACAGACGCAGGGGCAGGCAGTGCAGAGAAGGGTGCCTGATGGAGCCCAGCCATGGGGCCCACTTCGTCAGATTCCCAGACTCCTTCCCGCGGCTTCTGTGGCCTGTGAAGTGGTGTCCCTGGGGGCCAACATACGGGGGTGGGTGTACTGGGGCCCTCCAGGCCACAAGACTGCCTCCTGGCTAGAAAATTCCAGAAAAGCGTCCCGGAGCAAGGACCCCAGGGCAGGTGCTGCCATCCCACCCCCAACGACCAAGGTGGCCTGGGAGTCACCCGAGGATCACTCCCCGCCCCCCAAAGCGCCTACTCACACAGGCCTCTGTCATCGGCCGGGGCCCCGCACTCCGCCTCCTGGAGATTCCAAGTGACCCTCTTCACCAGCGCCTTAGCTCGCAGCAGGGGGTTCTGAGAGGGGCCTTCCTCCTTCCCCACAGGCGTCCCGCCTGGGGCCTGGGCTCCCAGGGCGCAGGGCACTGCAGCGGGTTCGTCCGCTTCCTGCTGGAGCGGGCGCTTCTCCTGGGGGCCCTCGGCCCCAGGCGAGGGCTGCACCACGTCTTCCCCATGGATCCGGGACACCTCCCTCCGGATGACGGCCACCGCCAGGCTGGTGTCGTGCTGGGGGCCAGCTGGGGGCACGGTGGGCTTGGGCAGGAGGTCACGCTCCGGGGAGGAGTCCGTGCTCTCCGGGGAGGGCGGGGAGCTCATATCATCAATCTGCATGAAGATGGTGTCACTGGAAAAGTCCTCAAAAAGGTGCCCCGCCTCCACAGAGTCGCCGTAGTCCACGTCCTCCGCTGGATACTCGGCCAGCACCTCTGGGACTGGGGCGGCCTTGTCGACTGCGGGCCCTTCTGGCAAGCCGTCTGCTCCCGCTGAGGATGGGGGCCTAGCTGGGGACCTGGCTGGGGGCTCCCTGTCTGGCCTGGGCTCCCCCTGGGGAGGGGGTGCTGCAGAAGCCTCTTTCGGGGCCAACTTCCGCTCAGGAGAGTGGGGATGTGGCCGCGGGCGCTTCTCCCGGGACCGAGGCCGCCGGTGCGCCCGGGGCCTGTGTTCCGGGCTGGTGGACCTGGACCTTCGCCGCCGCCTCTCGCGGGAGCTGCGCCGGTCTCTCGGCCGCCCCCTCCTCTCCCTGGGGTGCCTGGGCGGGGAGCACTCCCTTCCCCGAGACCTGGACCCTGACCGGCGCCTCTTCTTCCTGCGGCCCTCGCGCTGCTCATGGGATGAGCTCCCAGAGCGGGAGCGGGACCTCCGCCGGCTGTGGCCCCAGGAGCCTCTGCCCCGCTCCCTGCTCTTGTCTTTCGTCTTCTTCCGCTTGGCGCGCTCTCGGCTGCTGGAGCGCTCGCTGGATGACCTGCGGCCCCGGGCCTTGGGCCGGTGTCTCTTGTGCTGGTCCTCGCCCGCCGGCGGCGAGGCAGACCTGGAACTCCGGTCTCCTGAGCAGGATGAGCGGGAGCCTGAGCGGCCGGCTCGCTGCTCCCTGGTGGCCACCCTCGGCTGGGGGCCTTTCTTTCGGCTGCGGGAGCTGGAGCGGGAGCGGGAGCGGGAGGGGGAGCGCAGCTCCACGACCCTGTGGGTGGTCGCAGGCGGGGCGTCAGGGCTGGGCGGCGTGTCGGGCTCCACCACAGTCACGCAGGTCACTGTCCGGCCCTCAGAGCCGAAGAAGGAGCTGTGGGGAGGCAGCTCCTCATCGCCCCAGGGCTCCGGTGGGGACGGCCGCTGTGCCTGTGCGCAGGGCTCCTCGTCCTGGAGCTCAGACAGACTGGAGGGCCCCTGGGGGGGCTCCAGCTCCTTCCCCGCAACGGTCTGCACTGTGTAGGAGGTGACGCAGCGCACGGGGGGCAGCGCTGGGGCCTTGGGGCTGTCGACAGAGATGGTCCGCGTGATCTCCGAGGGCAGGAGGCCCAGGTGCTCGGGGCTGCTGTTGGCGGAGCTGGAGTCGGAGCCCGTGGGGTTGAAGGGGTCATAGATCTCGCTCTTGAGCTGCTTCGTCTTCCTGACAGAGAAGAGGGGCGAGGGGCTCGCTCTCCTCTGCACCTTGCTGTCCACCGGCCGGAACGTGTTACAGAAGCCAGGGCTGAGCAGTCTGCCAGAATGGGCTGTGTTCCCAGGAATGTTGATCCTGAAACTCTCAAAGGTGGAGCCAACAGCCTTCCCCCGGGCGGGCCCCAGCGGGCCAGGGGGCTGGGGGCCCCCCGCCGAGTGTGTGCTGGGCTCCTGCGCGCCCCGGTTACTGGGCTCACCCTCTACCCGGGCCCCGCAGCCCGGCTGTCCGGGGCCCTCCCTGCCTGTCAGCCGGCTGATGCAGGAGCTGGGGAGCTCGACGCCCTGACTGCTAGCGGGGCCCTCGTCCCCCCGGCTGCCGTCTCTCCTGATCTTTGGTATCCTGGGGAGCTCGGAGATGTCTGTCCGCCTGGGAGCTGGTCTCAGGGCCTGGCCTGGCAACGTGCTCTTGGAGGCCGAGTCAGAGCCACTGTGTGAGGCCTTCGACGCTGCAGGCCCGAGAGGCAGCAAGTGCTTGCTGTCGCCGCTAACCCGGCTGTCCTCACTCTGCTTTACACCAGGTCTGCTCTCGGTGAACAAAGTCTGAGGCTGGCCCGACCGAGGGGTAACCGAGGAGTCCGGCTTCGCCGCTGCCCCCGACGTGAGCGCAGGGACACGGGCGGGGGCGGCCGTGCCGGGGCAGCTGGGCCCTGAGCTCTGCGGCCCGGCGCCCTCTGGCGCTCTGGACGGACCAGCTGAGTTCCGCTGAAAGGAGACTGGCACTGAAAGACAGGAAGGCCAAGCTGTCGGTCCCGCTGGCCCCGCAGGGGCTCACCTCCCCCGGGACGCCCTCCCAGCGCGGTGCGGTCTCCATGCCTGCTCGCTCAGCACTGCGGCGTGGGGGGCGGGGGCCGCAGGCTCTCTGTGTTGTGGCCCACGTCGCCTCTGCTCCCCGCACTGTCTTTATGCTATTTGTGGATCAGAACGGGCCTGGTGCCACCGACTGCAGCTGTGCGGCCTGGCCCGCCCTCTATGGCCAGATCCACCCCAGCCCTGAGACCCGCCGGGGCCCCCATCTGTGGAGAGGGTCCTGTGCTGGTCCCTGGGGCTGTGAGAGCAGGCAAGCAGCTGTGCCGCGGCGAGGAGGGCCTGTGGGCCGCCTGGAAACCCCACCACCAACTGCGCTACCAGCAAGCGACGGAAAGGCATCTTCAGCCTTCAGCGCTGCTTGGGAGTAAACCCTAGGGTCGCTCGGTCGGCCACAAAACGCAGACCGCCTCCAGGACGTGTGGCCCTAAGCCCAGGTGTGCGGAGGGCGGCAGGAGGCCATGGGCACAGCTGCTTACCTGCCCTCTTGGCGCTGAGGGAGCCGTCGCGGTGGATGACGATGTCGGCACCGTTCATCATCAGAAGGGTCTGGCCAGACAGGATGCTCCCCAGCAGGTCAGGGCTGGGCTCTGCGTCCACGTCCGGCTGGGGGGCCACGTCAGGAGCACCCCTCCTGCAGGCAGGCCCCACTGTCTCAGCCCCTCCAGCCCCGGTGCCCCTCGTGCAGGCAGGGACCCCGAGAGAAGGGACCCCCACAGCAGCTCCCACTAACGGACGGCAGGGCGAGGGGGCAGACGCGTGCGAGGCCCTTGGCCCCAGCCCCACCGATAGGCGGGGCGCATGAGCAGTGGTGCCTGGCTGGGCTGGGGGACCGCCAGCCAGGAGGAAGGCCGGCTCCTTGCCCAGCCCCACTCTGTCCCCGCGCCCCGCTCTGTCCCCGTCTGTGCCCGCTGTCTCCGCTCTGTCCCCGTGCCTGCGCTGTCCCCGTGCTCCACTCTGTCCCCGCTCTGTCTCCGCTCTGTCCCTGCGCCCCGCTCTGTGTCCGCTCTGTCCCTGCGCCCCGCTCTGTGTCCGCTCTGTCCCCGCGCCCCGCTCTGTGTCCGCTCTGTCCCCGCGCCCCGCTCTGTCCCCGCTCTGTGCCCGCTCTGTCCCCGCAGCTCCTCCTCACCCACGAGCCGGGAGAGGCCACAAGAGGTCTCAGGGTGCCGGGTGGCAGAGCGCCCACCCGCTGTGTAGTCCACTGTTCTCGCAGGCCTGGGGCCCACCTACACCCCATCCATCCCATCCTGCCCCCCAGGACACACCTGGAGAGCCCCATGGAGACGGGTCTGGCTACAGGCTGGTGGGAGCGCAGGGCTGACCGGGACAGAACCCTCCTCTTGGCGCTCAGAGGGGAAGCAGGGCTTGCAGACGCCTCTTCACTGCTGGGGAGGAACACAGGCCAAAGGGCAGGTGGCCCTGCGCGTCCAGGCCCAGGGAGCTCCCACCCACCCTCCACAGTGAGCGGCCCTCAGCAGGCTCTGTGACTCAACACCGAACCGGGGCCCTGTGCAGGGACCTTGTGTCAGCAGCTGCCCCGGCATCTAAGTTGGGAAGGACGGGGGCAGACACGCCAAGGGAGCACAGAGCTTTTCATTCACCACCTAATGGGGTCTGAGAGCTGCTCAGAGCAAGGAACTTCACAAACACAAACCCCGAGAGTGAGCCAGGCCCCAGCGGAAGTGGCGTGTCCCCCGGCCTGAGGGAGAGAGCCCAGCCGCTCTGCACCCACCTGTCAAAGGGGTCCAGCTCATAGGGGTCTCCAAACAGGGAAAGGGAGGCTGCCCCGATGTCGGCACGCAACAGCCCCAGAGACGGGTCTGCAGGCTTGTACACAGAGGGGGTGCAGGCTCCATGGGCCGGCCTGCAGAGGCCCAGCGTCCGTGCAATGCGTGAACGGGCTGTAGCTTCATTCTGAACCCAGGGTCAGAGGGAGAAACGACAGGGCTGAGATCCACGGCCTCTGGGAATGCCGGTTCAACTAGGAACCCACGGCACCAAACACGGGGCAGAGGGCCGGCCGCCCTGGAGCCTGAGGGGTGAACGTGCTCATCACACAAAGACCCTGCCCAGGCCTCACTCCACCCGCCTCACACCAGGTGCCTGCTACCCTGGGCACAAGCGCCGAACAGGTGGGGGGCCTGGCCCCACGGGCCCCCGTGGCTCCAGAAGCCACTCTGTGGTGCTCTGAACACACCTTGCTTCAGGCCTGTTTTCAGTCCACGCTGCAGAAATGTGCATCTTTTTCGGTGAGTCTCCAAGTAATTACAGAGACGCTTCTGCCGTGCCTCCCTCTGTCCCCCCACCGCACGGGCCCGAGAACCCGCCTAGGGAGACCCCGCCCCGGGCTACCTTTCTCTTCTGCACTTTCCTCTTCTTCACGCGACCTGGGCGTCTCTTCAGCCTCGCCCCCGAACTCCTGCTCTTTGTAGGCGGCCTGGACGGGGCTCTCTTCCGTCCTGACGCCTTCCTCCGCCTTCCTGCCGAGAGCACGTTGACAGCGCTCGCTTCACTGTGTGCCCACCCTGCTGTCCCCCAAGACTCAGCCGACCAACACCCGCCCACCCGGCCTGGGGCACTGCTCCCTGCTTCTCGTTACGGGCTTTCTACACGCTGCCCCCCGCGGGCGGAGGGCAGCGCACGGCGAGGACAGGGCAAGTCTGAGCTTACGCTGACCTCCAGATCTGACCACTGGAACCAGCAAGGAGACGGTTTTACATCACCACGGAACACTAAAGCAGAGGACGCGAGCCGCTCAGCAGCCTCGCCGAGGAGTGCCCCCAGAGGCTGGGGAACCGATGCGAGCAGCTCAGCGGCCTCGCTGAGGAATGTTCCCAGAGGCTGGGACTGGGGACGTCCCAATACATTTCCAGCAAACACATGCCGAGGATGACCCTGCACAGCCAGCAGCCACCTGGGTGCTCTGGGCGATGGCAGGAGCCCAGCAGCCACAGGGTGCCCCGAGGCCGCGCTGCCCCCGCAGCCCTGGAGCACTCAGGAACCTCGGCCCAGAAGCAGGTTCCAGGGAAGACAGAGGCCCACCCTCATGACTGTGCGGCGGAAGTGTGTACACCGAGCCTGGGCCCCTGAGCCCATGACGAGGCCGAGAGCCCTAAGCGATCTCCACTGGAGCGGCCGCAGCTCAGGGACCAGAACCAGTCAACACAGGAGCAGGCGGAAACCACACTCCGCGACACGGCCCGTCAGGAGGGAGCCGCTCTGCCGTCTCCTCAGCGCCTCGCACGCCTGAACCAGCCGCCCAGGAGGCGAGATCTGCCCCCAGGAGACCTGCTCGCTCCACCCCGTCAGAGGACAAGGCGCGTGACAGGCAGCCCCAGCGCAGCACAGAGCTCTGCTCCAGCTCCACGTAAGCTGCTCTGAAATTCCACCTCGTCCGTGACACAATCAGAACTCCCGACGCTGACAGGCTGCATCGCGAGGCTGTGGAATTACTATTCATCTCCTCACGTCTAACGACGGCCTCAGGGTTAAGTCAGAGAAAACACTCCCTCTCCCAGAAACACGCTGCGAGACACATAGAGGTATAAAACGAGGACGTGCCTCAAAGTAGCACAGGAGGGGAGGGGGACACGGCCACACTGGCCGGGAGCGGCCAGGCCCCGGGGAGAAGGTGACAGGACCTGTGTCCCTCAGCCCCCACAGCTGTGACCACAGCTCCAGAGACGTGACAGCCAAAGGCGGGGAGGCCTGGGACACAGCAGGGGCGAGCAGACGGAGGGTGAGCTGCTGGGACTGAGATGTGAGGTCCTGGATGTGAGCGGGGAGACTCAGGAGGGAGACAGGCGAAGCGGAACCTCTCACCTGAGCCGGCAGCTCAGGGATCAGCGTGACCTCTGGGTGCAGAAAACCATGACCCACAGGTAGCCCTCAGGTCTCATCTCCACACCCCACCTGTCCTCTGGGGAGGCCAGGAGCGCAGCGAGACGGGAGGAGCTGGGCAAGAACACAGCACCGCTGCAGGCGCACACTGCCGCTGGAAGCGGGGTGGGCGCCTCTGACACGGCCCCTCCGCGCCAGCCAGCGCCCTCTCTACTGAGCCAGAGCGGCGGACACACCCACCCCCGGGTAAGGGTCCGCACAGCAGCTTCACCACAGAACCAGCCAGACGCCCGGCAGAGGCAAAGAGACAAGCCAGGGCACGCGCCTCAACAGAAAAGAGAGGCGAACCTACACAGCCGCCACATGGGCCCAGGCCACTGCTGGGGAGAAGCCAGGGCACACACTCGCGGCCTCCCGAGCGGGAGCCAAGGACGCAAAGACCGTACCGGGGCTGCGGGGGCAGGGCCCGGCTGGAAGGCTCGCTGGCCTCAGTGGGAGCCACGTGCCCGGTGTGGAAGCACTTGTCACGGCGAACGTGTCTCAGCAACACTGGCTTTTAAAAGACCACAGACTGTGAGCCACCCAACAAAACAGGAACCCACGCCTTCTGATTCACACAAGCAGTCGAGCAGGAGGGCCAGCTCCTCTATGGAGCGGAATTCTGACCGGCAGATACAGACAGAAGACAGAGCAGGAGCCGCCAGGGACACTGACCTCCGGTGAAAGCCTCTCCCTGGGAGAGATGAACCGAAGTTCCTGGGACAAAGTAACCAAGACTAACACAGAAAAGGCCCAGAAAGCGTGCACAGCACGGCAGCTGCACAGAGGCTGAATAACGTCAACAGCCCCGCCTAGGGAGGCCAGGCACAGGGCTGCATTGTCGGGCTGCCCGAGCCAAAGGAACAGCGCGAACCTCCACGAGGCCCCTGCGGGCTCTCCCCAACCCACGCGGGGAGGCTGGGTCACTCTGATGCACATTCGGGGTGCTGCCACACCAATAGCCCCTCAACAGGGCGTTCAGAGGGACTAACCAGACCCAAACCCCAGGCCTGCAGGGCCTCGGACGCACTGGTCTGGCCGCCATGGAGACCAGGCCGCGCCACGGCAGGGACCGCGGGCAGCGGGAGCCGGGCACGCCTACCTCCTTTCCTCCTGCGGCGGGCGGGGGCACGCGGCCCAGGGCGCTGGTACACGGCTGTGCTGAGCCCGGCAGCCACGGCTTCAATGGTTTCATCCAGCAGAGAAGACATGAGGTACCTAGGGACACGCTGCACGGCACAGGATGGCACGGTCGGGGGGCGGAGTCGCCTCAGACCTCGCGAGGGAGCCCGGGGACCCCGAGCCCCAGAAGCTGCAGCGACAGACAGCAGGCAGGCTGAGGGGGCTCCCGAGTACCCATGGGGAGCGGGGTCTGGGGAGGCCTCCCAAGGGGCAGGTCAGGCCCGAAGGCAGGAGGAGGAGCGCTCGTGGGCCTGAGGAGAGCAGACTGCAGGCCTCGGTGGCGGGTCCTGGGCCCAAGTCTGCCGCCAAGTCCCTCAGCCCTCCGGGTCAGCACCACGGGCCCTGCGGGTGACAGCGCTGCCCAGCAGCCCCAGGGCCAGCTCTCCGTTGCTGCCGCCACCTCAGGCCCCCTCAGCGTCGCTCCCTGCACACAGCCAGCATGGAGGGCCACAGGCACCCACCTGGAACCTCCTGGCCGTGGAGATCCGGTTCCGGTTCACTGTCGCTCGCACCCTCTCGCTCTGCCGGGTCCTGGCGATGGCCCGTGTCCTCCGCGTGCGGGGCCGAAGCCGGCTGGTGGTGGGCACCACGTCAGCCAAGAGCAGGGAGACCTCTTCTTCGCTCACGGGACCCACATCTTGGAAGAAAACACCCATGGCTGACGCACTCCGCCACGCCCTGGCCCTGGCAGGGGGACTCGGGAACAAAAGGCAAGGGGGCACCTGCCTGGCACCTGGGCCCTCAGAACCCCCCATTGACCAACCCCATGTCCAACGTGCCCTCCCGCCCGTGTCCAACTGAAAGCCATCCCCGCCAGACAGCCTGATGCCATCTCCCTGGGCCGAGGTGCCCACCTCCACTGAAAAGGTCTGGGCCGCCTGAGAGCAGGCGGCACGTTACCAGCGGCAGAAGCGTCCCCAGGAGCAGCACATTCCGGACAGAACCACTCGTCCACTGGAACCTCCTGGAGAGGGGGGTCCAAGCACTCCATGTGGTACCTGGGGGACAAGAGGGCGTCTGAGCCTCACGACGGTGCCCCCCACGTGGTGCTGTGCCCTTGTACCCCCATCCACGCTGGAGCCCTGACCCTGCAACGTAGCTGCGTCTGGAGATGGACCTGCAAGGGTGGTGAGGTTAAGTGAGCTCACCACGGTGCACCCCAGGCCCCAGGACAGGCGTCTGAGAACAGAGAGGAGACACAGTGCCCACCCCACCCTGACAGCAGCACCGGGGCCCGCCTGGGCTGCCTCGGAGGCCTCTCCCGAGGACGCGGGGCAGGCGACTGTGCCTGGAGCTGGGTATCCCTGTCCGCACCCTTCCCCCAGGCATTCTGGGCGGCCGGACCTCCTCCATAGGCTTCGGGGCATCTCGGCCCTATGGAAGGGCCCAACAGCCGCTCAGCTCTCTGCGGGGCACGTACTATCTGGGGCCAAGAGGCTGGCAGCTGGAAGCTGGCAGCTGTACAGGTGGTGCCCACTGTTCCTGGGAGGTGGTCTCCAAGGACATGTCATTAGGAGGTCCTTTCCTACCCACCACCACGGTGGTGGCCCCATGCCCCCCCAGCCCTGAGGAGGAGCTACACCGGCACCAGTTCTGCCCGGAGACACCTGCCCCGTAGTGCTCCCTAGCTTGTCCTCAGGGGAGCAGTCGGGGAGGAGTCTCCAGTGCTGGCACCCTGGAGACTCCAGGCAGCACCTAGGCAGGCAGAAACCAGCGCCAACCCCACGCTGCACACCCAGGCCCGGGCTGGACTCCACTGCAAAGCCTCCTGTCGCTCCCAGCCCTGCCCAGTGTGAGGTCACAGCTGGATCCCCAGGCTGGACCTCACCCGAGCACCCAGTGGACAGATGCCACAGACCGACCCCAAGCACCGGGGAGCACCCAGCACCCACACTGGATTCCAGCCTGAGAAACCCCCTGACGCAGTCAGTCTCAAGGGCACCGCCCGACACGGAGAGGCAGAGTCTCACGGAAACCCCTCCAGCACTGAGCGAGCTCAACCGTGCTCTCACCGCCACCCCAGGATCTTGCAGCGGAGGCTGGCGGAGGGACGGGGGCCCCTCCTGCCCAGTCGGCACCCACAGATCCCTCCACGGAGAAGAGAGCTGCAGGCTCGAGCCCAGGAGGCCCCCGTGGCCGCTCAAGGGGGCCTGCAGCGCTCACACGCCTACAGCAACAACCCCCCCCCGCCCGACGGCAGCACAGCCCTGACGTGGAGAGGTCCCCATTCACGAACACCGTTCAGTCAAACGCAGATAGGGGGAGTCCCCAGTGGTTCAGGGACCATTTCACTGCCAGAGCCTGGGTTCAACCCCCGGTTGGGTAACTAAGGTGCCACAAGCCCCATGGTGCAGCCCCTACTCCCCCAAAGAGGTAAAAGCTTAAGGGAAAATTGAAGCTTGGCAAACGAATACCCTACTCAGGGCTCCCCAGTGTTCCAGCATCCGCGAGACCGCCAGAAAACGCACAGGCTGGTTTCAGGCTCAGGGAAGCCAGAGGCAAAGGTGGTAACTGCGGCTACGCCAGAACCAGCCTCTCCCTCCCCTGCGTGTGGCCTCCCAGGCGGCGTCCCGCGGTCCCAGCCCCTTCCTGCACAGCCAGCCATACTGAGAAAGAGGACGTGGTCTGTCCCGCGTCCCACGGTCACGGTACGTGACAGCAAGATCCGTGGGCTGGACACCAGGGCCCGCTTCTGCCCTCCAGATCCAGAGTGACAACAGGCAAAGCGTGACTCCCCCAGACACGGCTGAGCTCCGGGCCTGCCCAGGGGCAGGCACAGCGCAGGCAGACCTCCGGGGCTGCCACTGGACACAGATGCGGGTGAGGAAGGAAGGAGGTCCGTGTTCTCAGCGGTGTGAACCCCAAGGGGGACTGGGAGGCAGGCGGAGATGCGGTCAGGCCCTGAGAGAGGGTCCTGCTGCCTTGGGGCAGGGCGACGGCAGCAAGCGGGCCCTGGAGGGTGGCCCCAGCAGTCTGCGCTGCCCCACGGGCACCGGTCCTTCAGGGGCCATGCTGCCCCAGGGTGAGGGGCGCGCTTGGCAGGAAGCAGGAGCCCCCACCGCGTGGATGGACGACAACCACAGGCTACCGCGGACACAGGACGGCTGGCAGCCCATCCTGCCCACCTGCCCTGCGGGAGAGGCTCCCACGCCTGGCCTTGCATGGCGGGCAGGTCCCGCCCGTGTCCACCCTGGCCCGGCCGGCCCACACCCCCGTTTCCCACGTCTGCCTTCCGTCCTGAGGGGTACGGTGCACCCCTGCGAGCAGTCTCAGGAGATGGCTGGGAACGGGGAGGGTGTACACGGCAACAAGGGAAGCAGCCACGGGGAGGGTAGAGGGGATGGGGCGCGCGAGCTGAGGCCAGGCCGGCGGGGGCAGCGGCAGACGCTGGGGTTCAGATGACCTGTGGGGGGCTCACAGCGCCGAGCACAACCGGGCAGGCCTGTGGGGGCGGCTCGCGGAGCAGTGGCCCACAGGCTCCCCTCTAGCATGTCCCAATAGCGCAGGGCCAGGAGAGCCGAGGGCGGGCGTCTTCCTCGCTGCTGGGGGCTCTGCAGTGAGGAAGGTCCCGGGGGTCCCAACTCGGAGCCAGGCCCGACGGGACAGGGAGGGGCTCACCCAGCGTCGCAGCCGTCACAGAGCAGCAGCCGGTCCTCCCTGTCACTCCGGCCACACACCTCACAGAAGGTCGGGTCTTCATCCTCGTTCTCCCCAAGCTGGGCGCTCTCCACTGGAATCTGGGGACGAGAATGCGCTGAGCACACAGCAGGCAGGGCCCAAGCCCCAGGGCCATCCGTGTCGCTCTACACCGACCCAGAGCGGACTCGCTCGCACGGCTTCCGTGGGCCCAGGGGCTCTGAAGTAACACGCACGTGGTTTTAACGTTTTCTAACTATTTCAAGACAGCAACCCCCAAGAAAGAAACGACTCAACAGAGAACAAGGTGTGCGCTGCAGAAGGACCCCAGGGCAGAGGAACAACAAGCCAGCCAAGCCCATGGGCGGCGCTGCAGAGCGGGGAGGTGGCGGGCAGACAGGGACCCGGGCCTCTAGCGGCCGCCGCCCCTCAACGGCCACTACTGCTCCCCACAGTGCCACCAGCAGGCCCCATCTGCGGGGGGGCGGGCCGTCTCGCGTCTGCTCCTTCCTCCCCACCGTGCTCCCCAGCTTCGCTCCCACACCAGGCAGGCACTCGGGGCCTCCCCGTGCCTCCGGGCTCTCTGCTGGGTCCAGACCTGCTGGTGTGAGGGTCCTTGCACCACTTTCCCTCCCCAGAGGACGGCTCAGGGCCCGCCCTCACTCATAGCTACTCAAGCAGAGCTGGCCTGCGGGGAAACTGCCCGCACTCCCGCGGCCTCTGGGCAGAACAGTCCCCGCTGCCTCTGGCTCCAGAGTGAAGAGCAGACCTCTGGCTGCAGGCAGCCCACTGAGAAGATGTGCAGCCAGGCTGTACACGCCATCCTCCCCGGCAGCACCCTGAGGCTTGCGAGGACCTCCCTGACCAGGGCTGAACCAGGGCCAGACCGTGCAGGCAGGGAGTCCCAACCACCAGGCCACCAGGGAATGCCTTCTCTGAGACCCTCTAACGCTGCTGCTCAACAAAAGGAGGCCTGCAGAGGCCCCAGCAGCGAGGAACACGCCTACCCTCAGCTCTCCTGGCCCTGCCCTGTGCCTTCAGAAGTCTGGTCCCGAGAGCTGGCCTCCTCTCCCAAGTCTGGGGTCCACCCTGGCCTCCCCGCCGTGGCTGCCGTGGCTCAGGAAGGAAGCAGCTCAGAGATGCAGAGGAGGTGCGTGGAGCGGAGGGGAGGGAGTCAGGGATGGCTCTGATGCAGAGCCCATGCTGGCCAGGCACACGGCACCACCACCAGCCGGGCTTCAAGCCCACAGCTGCAAATGGCATTTCAGCGGATTTCTAAAGTGCACGCAATCAACACTTCAGAAGAGCAAATCATCTTTCGAAGGTTTTCCCATGAGACGGGGACCAATGTAATACACCTAAGGGGGCACCTACACTTACCTTCTTCAAGATTTTACCACCAAATTGAGCTCGAATACAAATACATTTAAATATAGTTCGATCAACTGGACAGGAGTTGGCGTTCTGTAAAAGAATAAAAACTGTGTTATAACCTTGAAGAATCAGTTACTGTTAACACCACCTCAAGACGATTCCTCTTAGAAGCCAAGAGTTCCTTTCACAAGAAACCCAGTTGCTGACTCGGTGCTGGTGTGCACCAGGCCCCGTGCGAGGGCCGAGAGCACAGCCGAGCGGAAGAGAGAAGCCACGCTCCCGTGGTGCAGGGCAGCTCTCCTGGGGAGCCGACACAGGAACCGTCAGCGCCCAGGAAACAAGGAGGCCGCGGGGTGGCAGGCGCGCTGGGGGCCGGGCGGGCGGCCGGGCATGGATGAGGTGGCTCAGCACTCGAGCCACTGGGCCACCGCCACCCTCGCTGCGGAAGGGCAGGTGCAGCGCGGCCAGACCTGCTCCTGCTCCAGGGCCCACAGCCATACGGAGGGAAGCGGGGCGCAGCAGGCGAGGCCAGTGTCCTGAAGCACGGCCCGGGCCGGAGCTGCAGCCACTCGACCTTGGGCTCACGCCTCTTTGAGTTTTTTTCACAAAGTTCAGAAGGGGGGCGGGCAGTGCTTCCAGAGCTCACCCTGCAGTACTCACGACCCCCATGTGCACTACTGCCGCGCTCACGAGTCAGGTTCCGTGTCTGTGAGCTGACCCCTCAGCACATGCCTACCAGCTAGCTTGGCCGGCAGGCTGCCCGGGGCCACCCGGGGTTTCTTGCCCATGACCACCCCCCCCTCGTTCTGTGCTGCCCAGAGTGAGCGTCACCAGCCACCCAAGGGCCCAGAACGGGGACAAAGCAGAGACCAGGCTCGGACGCCACCCAGCGTTCCAACCCCTGCCATCAAGCAGAGACCCAGACCCACCAGGGGCCGGCCAGGGGCTGGTCACCCACCCAGAGCCCAGCCCGAAGACACGCCCACGCACCTTGGACCACTCCACGATGCAGTCGAGGCAGAAGTAGTGGGCGCAGTTCTCGGGCGTGCCCACGGCCTGCTCCCTGAAAGCATTGAGACAGATCGGGCAGCTCTCAGAGTCGTCGTCAGAATTAAACGCACCGCTGCCTTCCAGCGTTCCCTGAGAATCCGCCGCTGCTGCCAATGTGTCCACGTCGTCACCATCTTCCTCAGAGTCCTCAGAACCTTAAGAGGCAAGGGTACAAGTCTGTGAACTGGCGCTCAGGAGGCGCGAGGCCCCAGCTGCACCTGGAGCCGAATTGGAACCCCCGCGGGAGGCAGGCGGCCCCCAGGGGTCAGCGGGCCTCTGGGCGCAGCGCAGCGGGCTCTGGAGGACACCTCACTCCAGCAGCACCTTCTCAAAGCTGTCAGGGAGCTGCCACCTTCGGGGAAGGCCTCTCCTCCAGGGCTCTCCTTTTTCTTTCCTCCGGACCAGAGGCCACAAATGCCTAACCAGGCAAGCTGTACACCACAGCCCTGATCAGCCTCTCAGTTTCCGAGGCCACTCAGCTCGCACTGCAGTCAGTGCGCGCTTGTTTTCTCTCCCCCCTGAACTCCAGTGAGCAAAGGTCCAAGTCACAGGGACACGAGACGCGGATGAGAGGCGCGGTAGGCAGGGTCCTCACACGCCCGAGACCCTGCTGTTACACGACATAATCACACAGGCTCTGGAAGAGCAGCTTCCTCTGGCCGCTTGTACAACCCAAGAGAACAAGAGGCTGACGCACCCTGTCCACCGAGGGGTGGCCTCCAGGACCTGAGCGAGAAGGAGATGGAGGCCCACCCAGGCACAGACAGGACGAGAGCCCCACCCTGTGGGGCCTCTGTGACCCGTTGACGTCAACTGGGCAAGACCTGCCCAGAGGACTGGCCACTGGTATCTGGACTACCAACTACACGGAGACACCAAGCGTGCTCTTCTCAGCTGCTGTGTTTGTGACAATCTGTCACAAAGCAAGAGAACTAAGCTGGGGTCCACAAAGTTCTGAGAGTGCTCTGGCTCAGATACGCGCCTGGCTGAGGCCAAGGGCGCAGCAGCAGGCGGAGCATGGGAACCGGGTGCTCTGGTTCTTCCGCCAGAATCCCAGAAGACCAGGAGCTGAGCGGCAGGCAGAGAACCGGCGTCTGAGGCCACCAGACCCTGTGGTGCCCCGCCCCCGGAGGCCGCCCAGAGTCCCTGAGAGCCGCCAGCAGCGAGGCGCCGAGGCCAAGCCAGCAGCCCGCCCACCCACCTTGTCCTGGGAGCCACGGGACCAGGTCCCAGACAGAAAAGGGCCCGGGAGGAGGGAGGTGCAGACACGGGCACGAGACCAGAGAGGCAGCTGGCGGCACGCCTCCGAGCCCGGGCAAGGCGAGGGCAAGGGCTCCATGAGCAGGGCAGGACCACATGAGCAAGAGCTGAGAGCAACCTGTGGGGAGGGGCGCGCAGAGCAGATCAGGAGGGTGCGTGCGCACCACCTGGGCAGCTGGTGAGGCAGCAGGTCAGAGTCCTAAGTCCTCCTCTTTCATCCTGAGACTTGAACAGACGTTTCTACAGCTGAAACCTGAGCACACAGCAACACAAGCAGGTGACTTTCAGGGACCAACACCACGGCAAGAAAAGCAAACACGGGTAGAGAGCTGCACGCAAGGGGCTCAGCCGGCACGAGGCTGTGAGGATGCAGGTCGCTTCTCTGAAGGCAGGCCCTCCAAGCCGTCTAGGCTCTCACCAGCCAGAGATCCCCTGCTGCCCAGCCTGTTTCACAGACTGGCGCTGGAGACTGCAGGGTGTACAGGGCGGGTCAGTGCCCCTCAGCTACAGCTGTGGCCTCCAGGTGCCTGGCCCCCACCAGCACTCCTCACTGCCCACGGAACTCCTGGGACTCGGCTCCGTGGCAGCCGTCCCGCCAGCATTCCCCCTGCCCCACATGCACCACCGCCCAGCTAGCTCTCCAGATCACAGCTAAGACCTGTCCTTCTGGAAGCTTCTCACCAACCCAGGACCAAAGAGCCCGAGTCCAGCCCCTTCTCGTGATGTCCCCTAACCACACCCTTGGCACCCATCCCCCTGAGCTAACCGCTTCTTTGCGCGCTGTCTCTGCCCCCTGCCCGTCTTCCAGCCCCCTGCACCCAGCCCCTGTCCACTGGCATCCACAGGCCCTCTGGCCTCTGCTCCAGGGCTGAACCGACAAGGACCTCAGGTCCTCTGCCACCAAGCCCCACGTCTATCTGCAGAAACGAGTGGAACAGCCCCATCATGACCTGCAGATTCAGCCCAGAGCTGCCCGTGCCCGCAGAGAAGTCGCAGCCTAACTCTGGCACGACATGCCACCAATGCACACAGGGCTGCAAGCTCACGCTGCTCCTCCACAGGCACTGTCCCAAACACGAGGGGTTAGCTCTCTGGGACATTCTAACGCTCGTATCCACGGAGCTCCAAGGACTGTGATAGACCAGGCGGATGCCTCAACATCCACACAGGTCCCAGTGGCAGTGCTGGAAGGGAAGCCGTGGTGAGCCAAGCTCCCGAAGCCCAGCACCACACAGGGAGGGGCTGGGCGGGACAGTCTGGGGAGCCCACAGGCCACGCACCAGCCAGGGCGGCCAGGAAGGCCAGGGAAGGCGGTACGGCGGGTGCTCGGCACTCGGGGCAGGACGTGCGCACGGCAAAGCTCCCGCACCTAAGTTCGGAGGTGCAGACTGACAGCCTTGTAGCAGTCGCTCCACGCCTCTGCCGGCTCCCTCGGGAGTTTGGGAACTAGGGCTCAGGGCCCACTCTGCCCACAGGTCCGTCCAGCTGCACACGCTCCCTGCAAACACCCTCCACGCTGCTCGCTGCTCTCAGGCGCTTTACCCTCCTGCTCAAACCACCGCACAACTGCACTCATCTCACACGCTAGTAAAGTAATGCTCAAAACTCTCCAAGCCAGGCTTCAGCAATACGTGAACCGTGAACTTCCAGACGTTCAAGCTGGACTTAGAAAAGGCAGAGGAACCAGAGGTTAAATTGCCAACATCCACTGGATCATGGAAAAAGCAAGACAGTTCCACAAAAACATCTATTTCTGCTTTATTGACTACGCCAAAGCCTTTGACTGTGTGGATCACAATAAACTGTGGAAAATTCTTAAAGAGATGGGAATACCAGACCACCTGATCTGCCTCTTGAGAAACCTATATGCAGGTCAGGAGGCAACAGTTAGAACTGGACATGGAACAACAGACCGGTTCCAAATAGGAAAAGGTGTACGTCAAGGCTGTATATTGTCACCCTGCTTATTTAACTTATATGCAGAGTACATCATGAGAACGCTGGGCTGGAAGAAGCACAAGCTGGAATCAAGATTGCCGGGAGAAATATCAATAACCTCAGATATGCAGATGACACCACCCTTATGGCAGAGAGTGAAGAGGAACTAAAGAGCCTCTTGAAGAAAGTGAAAGAGGAGAGCGAAAAAGTTGTCTTAAAGCTCAACATTCAGAAAACGAAGATCATGGCATCCGGTCCCATCACTCCATGGGAAATAGATGGGGAAACAGTGGAAATGGTGTCAGACTTTATTTTTGGGGGCTCCAAAATCACTGCAGATGGTGACTGCAGCCATGAAATTAAAAGATGCTTACTCCTTGGAAGGAAAGTTATCAGATGAGCCACAGGAAACCTAGATAGCATATTGAAAAGCAGAGACATTACTTTGCCAACCAAGGTCCGTCTAGTCAAGGCTATGGTTTTTCCAGTGGTCATGTATGGATGTGAGAGTTGGACTGTGAAGAAGGCTGAGTGCCGAAGAATTGATGCTTTTGAACTGTGGTGCTGGAGAAGACTCTTGAGAGTCCCTTGAACTGCAAGGAGATCCAACCAGTCCATTCTGAAGGAGATCAGCCCTGGGATTTCTTTGGAAGGAATGGTGCTAAAGCTGAAGCTCCAGTACTTTGGCCACCTCATGCAAAGAGCTGACTCACTGGAAAAGACTCTGATGCTGGGAGGGATTGGGGGCAGGAGGAGAAGGGGATGACTGAGGATGAGATGGCTGGATGGCATCACGGACTCGATGGATGTGAGTATTAGTGAACTCTGGGAGTTGGTGATGAACAGGGAGGCCTGGCGTGCTGCGATTCATGGGGTCACAAAGAGTCGGACACGACTGAGCGACTGAACTGAACTGACTCTCCTGCTGCCACCAGACAAGAGACCTTCCCACTGTGTCATCAGCCCAACCACATCAACGTGAGCCAGCTGCCCAGCTGAAGACAAAACTCACTGCAGGGGACTGCCAGAGGAGGCCACCGTGTCAGGCAATGTCATCCTGACAGCTCACGGCCTCCGCTGGCGGGTGTGCTGAAGGTGGCAAGCTCACCAAGGCTGTTTTGTGAACAGCAACCTCCGTCATGGCACGAGGAGACCCGGGGCCCCGAGGACGCCCGTGTTCTCACCAGATCCGTCCTCCAGGTCCCTGTCCGCGTCCTCCTCATCGCTGTGCTCGCTGCCAGAGTCGTCCTCGGAGGCGTCACTGTGGGCATCACTGCTTCCTTCTAGAGCGACAGGGAGAAACACAGGCCTGAGGGGCAGTGTAACAGCCGAGGCAGCGGAGAGCAGGGCTGGGGAGAAGGTGTGCGGGGAGTGCAGAGCACACCTGCCCACAGGGCTCCGGGCAGCACCCTGACCCCGCGTCCGGGCAGCCAGGGTGAGGTGGGGGGGTGGAGGCTTCCGCTGGGTTTAAGAGCACATTTGTATCGACTACGTCAAAAATAAAGACCAGACCATGAGCTGCTCGAGCGCTCTAAGGGCAAAGCGTAAAGACTCACTCCCTGCTCTGGGCGGAGGGGCAGGGGGCAGCTCACCAGCATCGCTGGCCAGGGTGGCAGGACGGAGTCTTGGGTGGCCATTGGGCCCCGGGCTTTGGTCCACAAGCTCGTCCAGGCTCTCGTCATCCATCGCTGGACATGGGCGTTCAGCTCTGAAAGAAACGAGGGTCGAGTAAGTCCCCGCTGTCCCAGGCTTTGCGTTAAGCTCCCCACCGAGAGCGAGCGACAATCACTGCACGTCACAGGCCTGCTGACACGTGTCCCCCCGCAGCATAGCAGGCAGGGGTGGCTCAGAACTGTGCAGGCACCCACGAGCCTGGCTCCTGCTCACAGAGCCACACGCACGGCCAGACGCCAACTTACAGCAAGCCCAGCATAGCCTCAGACCAGCCGTGTTCCTGTTCAGCCACCTGCCACACCTCGACACTCCCCGGGTACCCAAGGCCAGGCTCGAGGGAAACGGCACTTCACAAGCTGAGGCACAGAGGGGCTTTCAGCGGCGGGTGAGCGCCAGAATGTTCCAGTGCCGAGCTGGCCCTCTGCCCACACTTCCGTGGCATGTCCCCCTCAGCCACGGCTGGCCAGCCCAGCTCTGCACACCTGCCTCCCACAAGAGGCCACGGGCACCGGCTGGGGCTCCTCTGACCTGGCCTCGACCCCTCCAGGAACACGGCCAAGTCAGCTGCCTACCCAGGAGCAGCACAGGGCCATGGGGAGCAGGGGCCGGGCTGCCATGTCCACCGGCTCCTGGTCACCACCTGGGGGTGCCGAGCCTGCCTGCTCTGCAAGGCCACTGCCAGGGTAACGGCGAAGACCAAGACCGGTGACCTCACAGACGTAAAGGGACACAGGCACCCTCCTGCACCAGGACCTCTGACTTTGGTCTCGAAACGAGGGCTCCTTTCCCATCAGGGCTACTCACTTCCCGGTGACCCTGAGGGGGAACCCCCCGCCGTGGCTCAGTGCGTTTCTGAGTCCAGCCTGCACATCTAAAGAGCAGGATTGGAGGGACGGAAGCAAAGCAAGAACCGGGGCAGGAGGTGAGGCTGACAGCAGCAAGCCGAGAAGTCAGGAGAGCCTCTTACTCCCGGACCCACACGTGTCAGCTGGCACCCAGGGCAGGCGCTGTCGCCACCGCCACGGTATAGATGCTCCTGAAGAATGGTCCCTGATGGGGCTGGGGCCAGGATCACAGCCAGGGTGTCACACATCCCAGACAAAGCCCCAGGCTCTGGATGGGTGTCTTCTAAAACAGTGAAGGCATATTAACTTCACTAAATCGCCACCTGCCAAACGACGCGTCTGCCTGGAAACAGTCAACTGAGACTACGAACCCCCTAAAGTCACCACCTTTTCTCTACCTGGTACCCTAAGGTTGAGAAAATCAGTCAGTCCTGCTCAGCTAAGGGTCTGCACTCCCCTGCCTGGTGAGTCAGCAGCATGGCAGGGACCTTCGCTGTCTTCCACCCGAGCCCCGACCACAAGCACTGCTGGAGACACACGGGCTGTCGGACGAGGCGCTGCTGCTGCCCACCCAGGAGCGCGGCACCTTCCTGCGCGTGTGGCGGCAGCTGGGCCACTGCAGGTGGACGACCTGCGAGCCTCAGGCTGCACCTGTGACCAGATTCCACAGCGCCATCGTACGACACCTATCTACCGTACCTACCCTGCCCGACTGCGTGCGGCACGGGCCCTGCACTGGGGACGCTCAGCCTATGAGTGGGGGGTCAGTGTTCACACCCAGGAAAGTACCAGGGCAAACTTCAGAAAATGTAACCCTCCAAGCAGACCACAGAGCACCCTCAGGGACAGTTCACTCGCACAAGCAACCCCTGGCTTCTCCCTCAGTGACTGAGACCGAGGCCTGCCTCAGAGAGCTGTCAGAAGAGGTCAGTGTGGCCACAATGGGGGCTGGCCCACAGGGACTTGCCAGGGACACCAGCTCTGGAGCGAGGCTGACTCCCTGTGTCCCTGCACATGTCCCTGTTCAGCCCCTCAAGCCTGTGCTCCACCATCACAGCCGGGGAGGAGACTTTCCAAAGGCCACCCAACACCCCTCTCCCTTCCCTGCATGGTCACACACAGTACCTTCCGGCAGCACCCAGGGGGAAGAGCCCAGGAGTCTCCGAAGGCGCTTCCCAGACCAAGCAGCTGTGCAAACACTAAATAAGAGACCACCACTAGGGACCCTTCGCACCCCGTTTCTCCGTGAGGAACACTACACTCAAACACTGCGGGAATGTGACCCCAGCTCAGGACCCACCGGCTCCAGTGGCAGCCCCAGCTCAGATGTGCCTGCCCAGATCCACTATCCCCACCTCCGCTCGCACGCTCCAGACCAATGCCCGGGAAGCCCTTTCTGCAGGAGGCGCTGGGCCCCTCCCGGCTGCTGGCCGCCCCAGGCGGTGCCGGCAATGCTCTGTGGCTTTCCTGCCCAGTCTCCAAACTTGGGGGAGCCGGGGGCCATTAAACAAAAGTAGTCTTTCCCTCTATTTTCAAATCCAGGGACTGAAAGCACCTTGTATCCCAACTAAGGAACCAAAAGGCCTTCCGGTGTGGTCACTGGCAGCTGCGCCGTGACCAGAACCTGGGTGCCCATCCCCAGGCCCTGAGCAAGGGTGTTAGGTCCAAAGGGCTCAAATCTCATTTTTCATTCATCGTCTGCCAGAGCAGCTACAAGACCTTGAAACTGTAAGCTGCAATACAAGTCAAAAAGCGAGAGCCCAACCTCCCCACCACCAAAAAAACACAACAAACTAGAGTCCAGTAAGGTCTTGGCAGGGTTGAGAGAGACACCAAGAGTCCAATACAGGGGGCTGCTGGAAGAACCAAAGCCAGGCTGGCTCTGTCAGGGCCCTGCCACCAGCCTGGTGCAAAAGAAGAACCAGTTATTGTCATTCTGACTCAACATTCTTTCCGTAAGAAAAACACCAATGGTTCAGGGAGGGGGCAGGCGTGCTAAAGCCCAAGTCAAACCTCACTTCAGCCTTGGAGGTTCTGTCCAAGCGACCCATGGCCAAACCGTGGCTCACCAGCTGAGTACTATTCTGTTACAGAAGCAAGAAGAGTATAGAAACGCCGCCAAGTTGACAACGATGTAACACAAGCCTTGTTACAAAGAAAAAAGAAAAAAAAAAAAAAACATGGGCCAGGAATCAGGATCAGGGCTTAGGTTAACAACGGGCCCTGGCTCGGCATTCAGCAGCTGGGTGACGTTGGCAAGTTACTTAACGTCTCCGGACTTCAATCTACTTATCTGTAAAAACAGGAAGGCCAATACCTACTCCTGAGAGACTGCTATGAAGACTACGTGAGTTAAGGAACGGGAGACCATCCCAACAACCACACGGGCCTGTCGACACACAGGCGAAGCCAATGAAAGCAGAGAAGACGAGGCGCTGGAGGCGAGTTAGCAAAGGGTCACACTCCGCTCTCGGAGCGGGGAGGGCGACAGCACAGGCGGCGGGTGCCACAGGGCGAGGCGGAGGGCTCCCCGCCTCCCGGGAACCCGCCTGCAGGCGGGCCGCCCGGCCTCTGCGCGAGGCCTCCAGCGCCCGCAGGAGGCCGCCGCCGCCCGTCAGCCCGGGGCCTGAGCAGCGCAGGCCTCGCACCGCCGGGCAGGCCTCAGACAAAGCGCGCGGCGCCCGGAGCGGCCCTCCGGCCGAGGCGCTACTGAAACCCGGGACGCCGCGGCCCGCACGTACCCGGAACCGTGCGCTCGTCGCCGCTGCCGCAGCCGCCGCCACACCAAGAGGCACAACTAGGCCGCCACCGCCACCGCCGCCGTCGCCTCCACCGCGCGCTCCTTGACCCGGAAGTACATGGAGCCGGCTTCCGGGGCTTTCCCGCCCCGCCTGTTGGTGGGCACCATTGGGACGAGGGAGGGGAGGAAACGTCTGAGGTAGAGGAGGGCGCCTCTACCTGAGCTCAGGCATCTCGAGGCCTTGGAAACACCGTTTAATACGTTGTTGTCGTCCAGAAAGACTAGTTTACTAGGAGAACTTGAAGAGTCTAAGCCCCCGCCCGTGGGCTGTTCCGAGAGGTACTCCCCCATCTGGAAGGTGGTACAGTCCAATCCTCGCTCACCGCCCAGGGCGAATGGGAGCGGACGCCAGGCACACCTAGGGCCCCGCCCCCAGCCCGGGCCCCGCCCCGCGCGGCGGCTCCGCCCCCGCGCCCTCACCCCACCCGCCCCCCATCTCTCAGACCCCGGGAGCGCGAGCCGGTGCGAGCTCGCCGGGTCAGCCTGGCGGCGCCCCCGGCCCAACAGCTTTGCGCCGTCCGTTCACGCCAGCGAACACTTGCGGACCCTGTGCGCGGGCTCCGCCAGGTGCTGGGCAAGAACGAGCCCCCAGCCCAGAGTCCCGCCGGGGCCGCACACAGTAAACAGTGAACCACGTGGACGGTGCGCCGCTCGGTGTATGAGAAACGGATTCGTGCTCCGACAGGAGAGCCGAGTCCCGGACTCGGGAGCCAGGAGGACTCGCCGGTGGTAGTTAGTGGGTGAAGAGGGACCTGGCCGAGAGGTGCTTGCGAAAGGGGCCGCGGTGGCGAGAGCGCGGGAAGCTGCCAGGACCCCGGAAACGGGGAGCCCCGCCGGCTGGGTGGGGGGCAGACGCTGGCTTCTGAGAGCCCCGGGCGGCGGCGGCGGGTGAATTGAGTGGACCGGCTGGGGCGGGCCGCGGACCAGTAAGAAGGCCACTTCAGTAACCCTGCAACCCTCAGGGACCACAAAGATGTAGGCTCTACATCTTTGGGGGAAGCGAAGGTGCCGGAAGCGAGCCCCTTCTGGTAGGTTATGAAGACAGAACCTAGGGGATAAAGGATGCTCAACATCGCACATCAGAGCTGCAAAGGAGTATCACCTCGCACTGGTCAGAAGGGCTCTCGTCGGGAAATCTACGAAAAATAAGTGCTGGAAAGGCTGTGGAAAAAAGGGAAGCCTCTTGCACTGCTGGTGGGAAGGTAAATTGACACTACCACTGGGGAGGAGCGTGGAGATTCCTTTAAAAACTAGGAATGAGACTACCATCTGACGCAACAGCCCCACTACTGGGCATACACCCTGAGGAAACCATAACTGGAAAAGACACATGTACCCCAGTGTTCATCCAACGCTATTTAGGAGGCTAGGACATGGAAGCAACCTAGATATCCACTTACAGATGAATGGATAAAAAAGTGGTCCTTACGTATACAGTGGAATATTACTCAGCCTTGAAAGGAATGCATCTGAGTCAGTACTAATGAGGTGGATGAACCTAGAGCCTGTTATGCAGAACGAAGTAAGTCAGAAAGAGAAAGGTAAATACCATATATTAATGCATATACGTGAACTATATAGAAAGATGGTACTGATGAACCTGTCTTCAGGGCAGCAAAGGAGACAGACGTCACAGACTCGTGGACACCGGTGGGGGAAGGACAGGGTGGGACTAACTGGGAGAGTAGCTTTGAAACATACGCATTACCGTATGCAAAACAGATAGCCTGTGGGTATTTGCTGTGTGATGCGCAGCTCAGATCCAGTGCTCTGGCAACCTGGAGAGGTGGGCGTGGGGGTGTGTGTGTGTCACTTTAAATATGGTCGCGCGGGTTCTTTGTTGCTGCACGTGGGCTTTCTCTGTTAGGACCAAACTGGAGCCAAGACAGGCTGAAAGGGGCAGGCTAAGGTCTGAGTTTTAGTCTCTAGGAAAGCTGAGGCACTGGGAACTCCCGGCAGGCAGCGTAGCTCGACCAATCAGAAAAAAATCCCCGTCGCCCCGCCTGAGCCAATCAGGAAAACCCCGCCCACGCCAATCCGGATAGGGCTGCGAGGTTTAAAAGTCCGGTGGGCGCCTACGATTTAGCGGATCAGCTATGCTGTTACAGAAACAAAGCACCGTCTGTATAAAGGTAGATGTGATTCAGAGCCCGGGTGTCAAGACTCCACTGCGCTGGATGAGACCTGAGCCCTAGCTCGAGCTAGCAATAAACCCCTTTCTGCGTCTGCATTGCTGTGGATGTCTTATTCTCTCAGTTTTGGGGACTCGGACTTCAGGCATAACACTAGTTGCGGTGAGTGGTGCTGCTCCTTGTTGTGGTGTGCAAGCTATTCACTGCAGCAGCGTCTCTTGGAGAGCAGACTCCGGAGCGTTCCGGCTTCAGCAGCTGTGGCTCCTGGACTCTAGTGCACAGACTCAGTACTGGGTGCACAAACCTCGTTGGCCCTCGGCATGGGATCTCCCCAGGCTAGGAACTGAACCCATGACCCCTGCCTTGGCAGGTGGAAGCTTTACCACTGAGCCACCAGGGAAGCCCCAGGATACTTTGGCTCTCTGCTTAAATATGGATGGCACGACCTTGGGAGCGTTTCTCAACCCCTCTGTGCCTCTTTGCCTATAAAATAGAGATCTTGAGGGCCGGATGGGTGAGTACAGGAACAGAACTTTGGATGGGGGCCAGCAAAGTAAATGTCCTGCATCGGACACCTCCCCCTCCTCCTTAGCTTACTTTTGGCAAGTGTGGGCCCTTCTACACACACCTACTTGCCGAAGACCACCGCCCACCAGAGGGTCCCAAATGGGGGTGGGGCCATGCTACTAAAGCTCCAGGGAAGGAGTTGGACAAGCAGCTGTGGCCATCTTAGAGCCCCCTTGGAATGGGACCAGCCCCTCCACCCTCATCCGCATCTGCTGTTGAGGCTGCTGGAAAATTGTCATCCATAATAAACACACGCACCCGTGATGAGATGTGAACAGGTCCTCAGCAGGCATCTTTGGGTAGCGTACAGCCCACCCAGCCATGCCAGCCTCTGCTCACATGTGAGATGTGTCCCCATGAAACTGCCCAGAGGCACACATCTGTCCCTCCACCTGCTGGCGTGCCGTGTTCCACGCCGATACGCATAACTCACACACAAGTGGACGCCTCCCCGGCCATCAGCATTGTCCCTGTGCCCGTCAAGACACCTGTGCCCTGCAGCCCTCATCGGTTCCTTGGTGTTCACTGGCACACCCTGCTCCTGCTCCTCCAAGGCCCAGGCAGGCCCAGACATGGGATACACGCTGCTCTCTTCATGCCTGCAGGAGGGCGGAGCTGGACGAGGAGCTGCCTTGGTTCTGTCCAGCCCAGGCCAGCCCTTTCCCCTGCCATCAAGCCTGCAGGAACACACAGGGCCAGAGCTGGGGGGAAGAGGCAGGCAGGGCTATGATCCCTGACATAGGAAGGCGGGGGTATCAGTGTCCTAGGGCACAAGTTTTTTCTCTCTCAGTCCTGAGTGCCACAAGTCCAAAATCTAGGTTGACACCTGTGCTTTCTCTGAAACCTGTTGAGAAGAGCCCGTCTTTGCCGCTTCCGGGTTCTGGGGCTCCAGGCCTCCTCGGCTAAGGGCAGTGTCTGCCTCAGTCTCCCTGTCACCTTCCTCCCTGTGTGTCTCACTGTTCTGTCTTTTCAAAGCGAACTCAGCCGTGGATGCCGGGGCCACTCAGAAAGCCGTGGATACAGGGGCCACTCAGAAAGCCGTGGATACAGGGGCCACTCAGAAAGCCGTGGATACCGGGGCCACTCAGAAAGCCGTGGATACAGGGGCCACTCAGAAAGCCGTGGATACCGGGGCCACTCAGAAAGCCGTGGATACCGGGGCCACTCAGAAAGCCGTGGATACAGGGGCCACTCAGAAAGCCGTGGATACAGGGGCCACTCAGAAAGCCGTGGATACAGGGGCCACTCAGAAAGCCGTGGATACCGGGGCCACTCAGAAAGCCTGGGATGCCCTAGCCTGGGACGACCTCATCAACCCGGGAGGTCCCTTTTTCCAAGCAGGGTAACAATCCCCAGGTCTAGGCATTTGGAGATAAGGTATCTTTTTTTTTTTTTGAGGGAACACCATTCAACCTACTGCAGAGGGTAGGAAGGGGTGCATTTGGAGCCAGCGGGACTGGAGGGGACCCGGCTGGGGGTCAGACCTGCAGGGTGAGGCAGGAACTCGGAGTCATCCTGACTTCCGGCCTGTCCCTGGCCCGGAACCCTGGGCTTCTCCCCTCCAAGCCTCTGCCCATCTGCCTGTCCCCAGTCATGCCCTGTCCCAAAGCCTTGGGCCTCCTCAGGGGTCCCACAGGTTCCTAAGGGTTCCTTCCAGATCCACACAGTCCAGGCCTTGCTGACCCCCTACAGAACCAATCAGGCTCCTCACTCCTTCCCCTCCCACAGGGGGCCACCCCCGACTACACCCTGCGCTTGAATTCCGATACTCAGGCTTCATACTCCTGAGGTCCCAGGCAGTCAGACACCTCCCTGGAGCCCTGCACTTAGCCACCTGGGCAGCAGATTTGAAGGAAGAAGTGAAATGGCCGGGATGGTGGAAAGAGGGAGGAGGGGCCCATGCCGGTTTGTGGCCGCTGGTGGGTCCAGCCCAGGCCTCTGTAAACTCGAGAGGGCGAGGGGTGGGGCGGTGAGCTGGGGTCAGGAGGGCTGCAGGAGGCAGCCAGGGTGGCTGAGGCTGCGGAGATATCGGGGAGCTCTTGCTTTGGAGGGGAACCCCAGCCCTAACTCTCCAGACGGGACTGTGGAGAACAAAAGGGGACCGGGCACCTCTCTGCCTGACTAGGGATCCCAGTGACCCATGGTTCTGCCTCGGAGCGGCTGAGAAGGGAGTGTAAAGAGCCCGGCCCAGGACCATGCTTCCCTCGGCTGCCTCCTTGGGGCTCCACCAGGAGGGCTGAAACGGTCCTTCCCTTTGGCTTCTGCCTTTCCAATGCCCGGACAGAACGGAGCAGAGGACGGGGCCAAGCAGCCCAGGGCCCTGAGCCCCGTGCAGTGGGCCCTCACGACGAGAGAGTTCACAAACTAGGCAGAGCCGGAGCCCCTCCCTGCCAGGCAGACCGCCCCGGAGAGGGTGCAGGAGACGCGTGCACTAGGTGGTCGCGAGCGCACCGCCCGTGCTACGCGTGCCGGAGCCCGGCGATCCAAGGAAGTGCCCAGCTCGTGGGGGACCGGGGTGGGGGGGTGGGGCGGAGGGTGCGTAGGCACCCGGGCCTTTCCACCCTGGGCAGGCGGGGGAGCGCCTCGGGTCGTACCACCCGCCGGCGGGGGAGCCGCCCCGCGCCGGGCAGCCTCCGAGCGCCGCAAGCCCCGCCCGGCAGGTGGCGGCCCCGCCCCGAGGCCGACGTGCGGAAAGGAACGCGCCGGCCTCGCCCGCGAGGGGCCGCTCGGCGGTGGGCGCGGCGTCCCGTCCCCGGCTCGCGTCCACTGGCTGCGGCCCGGCAGGGCGGGCCCGGCTCGGCCGACCATTGGTCGCGAGACCTGGGTATTTGCATACGGGCCGGGCGCGGGGTTCCGGGCTGGCGGGGGCGCGAGGGGGCCGCGGCCGCCGCCGAAGTTGGGCCGAGAGCCGGCGACGGCCCCGCTCAGGGTCGCAGGTGACGCGCGAGGGGTCCTAGGCTCGCGGGCGGGAACTTGGGCCGGGCAGGGGCGGCGGGCTCGGACCGCCAAGTTGGACGGGAGGGGAGGCGGGGGTCGTGGGTGGGGGACGACTCCTCCGCCCGCACGGCGGTCCCTCCAGGCGCAGGGCAGCCACTGCCCACCGCACACTGCGCTGCTCCGGACCCACTGTGCGTGTGACAGCGGCTGATCTGCCCCTGGGCAGCGCGACCGCCCCGCCCCCTCTGTGACCCTGTGGGGCAGGGGACGGCCACGTCGGGTCAGAGGGAGCGTGCCGAGGCGGGTGGTAGGCCAGGGCGCTGCGCGGACTAGGTGGGCCTGTCTGCGCCCAGCAGTGGGCCGGGTGGGGAAAACGGGACATTCAGAGGCCTTTGCTGCCCTTCGTATGCGGGGCCTTGGGCCGGACCAGACGCCCTCTTGGAGGGAACTCTCTTCTCCCTGTGTGTCTTAGGATGCCAAGGTATGCAGGGCTCCTGGGACAGTCTTCCTGATGTCGCCAGGCTGAAGGCAGCCCTGGGCAGACACCGGTGTCCTTGTCGGACCCTTGGACGTCAGGACAGGACCTCCTGAACTAGCCTCTCGAGGGCCGCCTCCAGGAACTCTCTTGAGGAAGACAGTGGCAGATTTGGCTTTCCTGTGCCCTCTGCCGTGGCAGTGAGGCCACTGATGCCCACAGACACGCCCTCCCAGGGGTGTGGGCTCCTGGAGGCCTGTCCTCCTTGTTGGGTGTTCCTGAATTCACCGTGAAAGTCTTATGGTCGTGGAGCAGTCCCAGAACAGCCTCTGGGCCTGCAGATGCCACAGCGGCAGGTTCTATCCCCTCTCCCAGGCAGTCTGGAGGGGAGCCCCACTTAGTTGGGCCCTTGTGTGGACTTGGACACCCCCAGGAGGGACCCTACCCTAGTCAGCGGTTGATATGGTGTGATGAGTGTCACACCCAGCAGGCTTGGCAGGCCAGGCTCTGCAGGCCAGGCTCTGCAGGTGGCAGGGAGGCTGTCAGCAGCTTTAGGGTTGAGAACCAACAGTGTGGATTCGCTGCCACTGGCCCGAGACCCTCTGTGAACCAGCCCCTGAAGGGTCAAGTAGGAATCTGAGGCCAGGCAGGGCACCGGTGCCTTCCCCCAAAACACAGTCTGACCTCAGAGCAACCCCGAGGAGGGCTGCCCTGCACTCACACTGGGCAGTGCGCTGCCCTGCCTTCCCCTGGCTTGAGGGGAGCTAAAGAAGAGGGCAACAGAGGATAAGATGGTTGGATGGCATCAGTGACTCAATGGACATGAGTTTGAGCAAGCTCCAGGAGATGGTGAAGGACAGAGGAGCCTGGCTTGCTGTGGTTCCTGGGGTCGCAGAGATTCAGACACTGCTGAGCGACTGAACGACCACTGGCCTTTCCTCCCCTCAGCACACCCCACAGCGTTGTTTTCAAAGTACAGTTTAAAACTCAAAAGTAAACTTTTCAGCAACTCAAACATTTGCTTAGTGATCTGAAGCACTTCAGGCAACTTGAGGGGGGCCGCGTTTTGTTCACTTGGAGAAGGTTCTGCCCCTTTCCCACCCCAGAATGGGCGTTTTGTTCACTTGGAGAAGGTTCTGCCCCTTTCCCACCCCAGAATGGGCGGGCTGCCTAAGGACCCCCTGTAAGCTGGAGACCGCTCTCAGGGTCCCCAGAGGCAGCCTGGGACCAGGCGCAGATCCCTGGCAGTGATTTCAGAAGGAATGGGTGTCCTTGAAAACAGACACAGACCAGGGGGCAAAAGCCCACCCAGGCCTGTGCCTGCTGTCCTCTGGGGAGTGGGGACGCGCAGGGTGCTGGGCAGGGCATAGGCTGGTCCGCCCCTTGCCCCCGTGTGTGGAGGGGAGTCCCTGGATGGCACCTGGCCTTGTGCCCTGCGGGCCTGTGTGCTCAGCTTGGGAGGTGAAAGGGCGCTAAGGCTCAGGGCTTGTGCCCGGAGGTCCATCCAACCCTGTGGATGCAGGTGGGGGATCCAGGTGAAGGGAGCAGGCCTCTCGACAGCCCCCAGTCCTCCCACCCAGCACGGGGCCTGAGCAGCCCATGCGTTCAGGGCTGCACCTTGTATGGCCTGTGCTTGACCCTAAGGAGAGTCACAGGTCAGGCAGGAGTGTGGACAGGCATGGGAATGGGTTGGGGGCTCCAAAGAGGAAACTGGGGTCAGAGCCTTTTCATCCCCAGGCCTGTACAGCCACTCCCGACCCTCCTCCAGCTCGGGTAGGAAGGGCCTGCTCCTGGTTCTTCCCACAAGCCAGGCACTTGGTGCTCTGCTTGTACTCAGTACTTCACGTCCCCTGCAGTCTGCCCCAAAGAATCAGGGAACACCAGGCCCGGCTCAGGGGCCACCCCAGGAGAAGGGTGAGTCTTCCCCAAAGTTGCGCACTCTCACACTAAGCAGGAAGACCCCTGTGATCTAGGCTGTCCCATCCTTTTCCTCAACGTGCGTAGCTACACCCAGGTCTCGGAGCCCCCCAGGTTCTCGTTGGCTCAGAGCTCGCCTCTCCCAACTGCAGCTCTCAGAGCTGGGAGCTGGTGGCCCACTCCAGAGCCAGGGCTGTGGTTCAGACCTCGCCCTGCCCCAATTTGAAGGCTGCAGGCATGCGGCTAAAGCTTCATGCCCGGCTGGGGAGAGGAGGTGGGGTGTTGGAAGGCAGGGCGGCACACCCTCCAGGGGCCAGCAAAGCTCCTGGGGCCTGGCAGACCCAGGAGTCCGGGGCCTGCCCCCGCAAGCTCTCAGGCTCAGGAAACCTGATGGACGGGTCTGGTGTGTCCTTGAATCCTCATATCCAGGAGCCACCCCAGAGGGCGCAGTGCTTCTTGCTGCTGGCGGGGAGCAGACCAGACAGGGAAGTCAGGCAAGGGAGGGGCCTAGACAGAAACCCAGGTCAGTGTCGAGGCTACTTCAGCCTCCCAGACCATCCGACCCCAGGCTGCCAAGGAGAGAAGCTACCCTGCCCCCAACAAGGAGAGGCCACTCCCCAAGGGTGGGTGGATACAGCTCCAGCTTTGGATTAAATAACCAGGGGTCCCTGGGAGACTTCCGTTTCGGGACCCTTAACTGTGGCTAGCCCCCGGCAGCTCAGCGGCTACTCAGAGACCCTGCAGACCCTGCCCAGTGCAGTCTCAAGACACGCTTAAGCCATGGGAGACCGTTTATTGAGGTTTTAATGTCGGGGTAGGGACCCAGTGTACACACGGATGTGGGCAAAGATACCTCCCACATGCAAGCACATACCCATAGGTTGAACACAGGGTCTGTGCACCTCCTGTCCCCAACAAAGAGCTGTGGCCTTTGGGGGATATGATCTCAGGGCTGGCCATGCCCCTAGCTTCTGCAGGGTGTTGGCAGATTCGACAAGGACTAGGGCAAGAGTCTTCAGCCCTCCCGTGCCCCCTGCAGCAGGCCTAGGGCTCCAAGGTGTCCCGTCTCAGGCTCCAGGTTCCAGGGCTTCCCACTGCACGGGGGAAGGAGTCCTCTGTGACCACGGGCTCGCCTCTGTCATCCAGGCTAGGCTAACCTTGTCTGCAGACGTCCACTCTGAGGTGAGAGCTGCTACCTCAAGGAGTTCTGCCTCATGGGGGCAACTGTGGGGAGGACACAGACTTGAGAGGGCTGAAGGGGGTCACTGGAGGACCTCATCCCATCCAGAGGGGGGAGACAGACATACTCTCTGGGCTCAGGCTGGACACAAAGGCCGGACTCCGGGGGCCTCCCGTGAGAGGCTCTTCTCTGGTTGGAGGCAGAAGATCCTATGGGAAACGCAAGTCAGCTTGGGGCTGGGCGGGCCCCCCACCGACCTGGCCTCCTCCAGAACCGCTCTGACCTGAGTGCCAGGGGGGCCCCCGTCCGGCCGTGGGGGTGGGGGCAGCGCAGCGCCCGTCTGCTGGATGAACTGCTGGAGGTTGCATTGACGCAGCTCCCGGTTCAGCTCCTCCAGCTCCTGGGCCTGGGCCTGGGGCACACGGGACCCTCAGGCTCTGACTCTGATTTTGAGACCGACGCCCACTCCCCCACCCCCCCTGCGCTGGGGATACAGGCTCACCTGCAGGGCGTGTTCGGCAGCCTCCAGAGCCCGGCCCACCAGGGCGAGACTGCCCTGCACCTCCACGCTTTGCCGCTCCTGGGTGGCCAGGTCCTGGCGCAGGCGTTCAGCCACAGACGCTGTGGGTGAGGAGGGCCTAGGGGCCTCTGCAGCCAGATGTAACTCGGCCTCCAGGGCACGGGCCTGGGCGTCCAGGGCCTGCAGTCTAGCCGCGTGCTCAGCTGTAGCTGCGCTCAGCGCCTGCAGGCGGGCCTGTGCCTCACGCTCCCGGGCCTGCTCCCGCCGCAGCTCCTGCTCCCAGAAGGCCTCCTGGCCCAGCTCCGCTGCGTTCCTGCGCACCCTTTGCTCCAGACCCTGCAGGTCTGCACAGCAGCCTGGCACAGGCACTACTGGAGCCAGAGGCTCGGGTGGCACAGGGCCGGGGGCCTGCCCAGAGCACCCCAGGCTGAAGGTCAGTGGTTTGCAGGGCTCACGGTCCAGTGCTGGTCGAGGCTTTGGGGGAAGGCTGGCTCGGATAGGGCAGCGCTCAGGGGGAGGGCAACTGTCTGAGGAGGGCCTCCCAGCGAGGCTGGGTCCCGTCCGCCTCAGGACAAACTGGACATCGCTGGCAAACTGTCCGCAGGTCGCTTGGGCGCCCACAGGACATTCCTGGGGTAGCAGCTGCCGCTCCTTCTCTCTGAGGCGCTGCACGAGCACAAAGCGGCCCGTCTGGCCTGGAGTCGGGGAGAGGGGTCAGTCAGCCCACATCCCTTACCTTCAGTCCATCTGGCTGGAGCAGCTGGGGGAGGGCAAGAGGAACCAGCAGCAGCCCCACCCTCCTGGGGTCCAGATGGGGCCCGGAGGCCAGGACCCACCGCAAGCGCACCTGCTGGGCCGATCTGTGCTCAGGAACTCACCTATGGCTTGGGCTAGTGCAATGACCACTTCTTGACAGGTGGTCTGCTCTGAAACCCCGCAGACCACGCGCTGGATGCCGTCCACCCACACCTTCAGCTCCATGGCCGCCAGTCCTGAGAGCATGCCTGTCCTGCAGCGAGGGCGAGGGCCACGGGGTCAGGCCCCGCCTGGCCCCAACTCAGCTTGACCGGCTCTTCCTCCTCAGGCCTGCCCCGCACCCCGGAACTGGCTCGGGACTGCTGCCCCTCGGCATCTGGTGCGCAGCCCCACACGGAGGCCGCACATTCCTGGGGGTGGGGCAGCAAAGGCCAGTGCCCCCCCCACCCCCCAGAGGGAACCAGAGGGCCCTCCCGCAGCGCTCGGAGGCTGCCCCACTTCCCAGCCTGCTCTCGGCCGGCCCCACTCCCGGAACCAAGCAAATCATTAACCAGACCGGGCCACCCGGCTTGAAGGGCACAGCCCCTCCCGCGGGGCGTCTGCGCGCAGCCCTCGGCACCGGAGACCCGCCGCACCAGGCGCGGGCGGCCCCTCCCTGCTACCGCGCGGCCCCGCGCTCGCGGCGAGGCCGCGGTCCCAGCTCGCAGCGGGTGCAGGTGCGGCGCGGCCCCCTCGCCGGCCCGGCTCGCGCCACTCTGTCGGAGTCGCAGTCCAGGGCCGCGCCCTGCGCCGCGAACGCCCCGGAACTCGGCGCGGCTCACCTGGACGCTAACCGGCCTCCGGAATCCGGACGCAGACTGGCTGCTGCCAGGCTCCGGGCGCCGCCGCAACCTGCCGCCTCCAGCGCCGCGGGAGCGCCCCGGCCCGCCGCCCCATTGGCTCGCCGCCCGCGCGCCCCGCCCCTCGAGCCCCCATTGGCTGCACCGCGCGTCCCGCCCACTCCGTGCCTACGCCCATTAGCCACCTACGCAGAGCCTCTCCCCTGGGCCTCCCCATTGGCTCCCCGCCCGCCCCGCCCCCGGCGGCGCCCAGGTGTGGGCGGGGCTCGGTTGCCCCGGGGGGCCGAGAGCGCCCGGGTCCACTCGCGCCCCGAACCCGCTCACCGCGCGGAAGAGCGCTGCCTTCCGCGGCGCAGGCGGCGCATGGGGCAGGTGCCTGGCCGCGTGTCCTGGCTGACTTTCGCAGAAGCCGTCCCGTCTGATGAGTCTCCCGCCTAAGGGAGGGGGCGACGGCCCGGGACCCCTCGAGCCTGGCTTGCACCCAGGAGGGCAGCGGGGCTCACACCGCCCCTCCCCTCGCCTGGGGCGCGATGGGACGCGCGGGAGTCGGGGGGCTCAAGGCGAGAGGGAGTGGAGCTGGTTGGCCGCTGGTCCTCTCCGGCTGCTGCCAGACTGACAATCCTGATGGGGGAGGGGGCCGCCAAGAGGTTGCCTGGGACAAAGGCCTTGGGCTCTTTGTCTGAGGCTCAGTGGGGCCCAAGGCTGGTCCGAGCTGTAAACACACTCCTCCGCCAGGCGAGTCCTGCTGTTCTGCCCGGAGACCCCAGGCCGGCGCGGCAGCAGGCGTCCCTCATCCTCTCAGTGCTGTCTGTGTGGATCAGCAGCAAGGACGTCTGGAACCTGCACTGCCCAAGTCAGACTGGCCCAGAGCGGGGGTTTCTCCCTCCCGCCCACCCCAAGCCCTGCAGGAGCAAAAGCTGAAAGTCTGAATGAATGCATGCTGAGGGAATGAAGGTGGGTGGGAGTGGAGCAGAAAGTAGAGGGCATGGTCTTATGGGTCAGGTCTGGGGCTCACTTTTGTCCAGGTCCAGGGGCAAGGGAACCATTTGTTATTGTTTCAGCCCCTAAGCCGTATCCGACTGACTCTTTGTGACCCCATAGACTGTAGTGTGCCAGGCTCCTCTGTCCTCCACTATTCCCCCAACTTTGTTCAAATTCATGTCCATAGAGTTGGTGATGCCATCCAACCACCTCACCCTCTGTCACCCCCTTGTCCTTTTGCTTTCAATTTGTCTCAGAACCAGGGCCTTTTCCAGTGAGTCAGTTCTTCGCATCAGGTGGCCAAAGTATTGGAACTTCAGCTTGAGCATCAGTCTTTCCAGGGAATATTCAGGATTAATATACTTTCTTCTCTAGCACAAAAATTTGAAAGCATCAATTCTTCTGGTCAGCTGAAGGGTCTCAGCATTCTTCATGGTCCAACTCTTACATCCACACATAACTACTGGAAAAACCATCAGTTCCGTTCAGTTCAGTCGCTCTGTCGTGTCCGACTTTGCGACCCCATGGACTGCAGCACACCAGGCCTCCCTGTCCCGCACCAACTCCCAGAGCTTGCTAAAATTCATGTCCATTGAGTCGGTGATGCCATCCTGCCATCTCATCTTCTGTCATCCACTTCTCCTGCCCTCAGTCTTTCCCAGCATCAGGTTCTTTCCAATGAGTCAACTCTTCCCATCAGGTAGCCAAAGTATTGGAGCTTCAGCTTCAGCATCAGTCCTTCCAATGAACATTCAGGAGCGATTTCCTTTAGGATTGACTGGTTGGATCTCCTTGCAGTCCAAGGAACTCTCAAGAGTCTTCTCCAACACCACAGTTCAAAAGCATCAATTCTCCAGCGCTCAGCTTTCTCTATAGTCCAACTCTCACATCCATACATGACTGATGGGAAAACCATAACTGACTAGATGGACGTTTGTTGGCAAAGTACTGTCTCTGCTTTTTAATATGCTGTCCAGGTTGGTCATAGCTTTTCTTCCAAGGAGCAAGTGTCTTTTAATTTCATGGCTGCTGTCACCATCTGCAGTGATTTGGGAGCTCAAGAAAATGAAATCTGTCACTGCTTCTACATTTTCCCCCTTCTATTTGCCATGAAGTGATGGGACTGGATGCCATGATTTTAGTTTTTTTGAATGTTGAGCTCCAAAGCAGCATGTTCACTCTCCTCTTTCACTCTATGAGGAGGCTCTTTAATTTGTCTTTGCTTTCTGCCATTAGAGCCGTATCATCTGTATATCTGCTCCTGCTGCTGCTAAGTCGCTTCAGTCGTGTCCGACTCTGTGCAGCCCCATAGACGGCAACCTACCAGGCTCCTCCGTCCCTGGGATTCTCCAGGCAAGAACACTGGAGTGGGTTGCCATTTCCTTCTCCAATGCATGAAAACTAAAAGTGAAAGTGAAGTCGCTCAGTCGTGTCCGACTCTTCGAGACCCCGTGGACTGCAGCCTACCAGGCTCCTCCATCCATGGGACTTACCAGGCAAGAGTACTGGAGTGGGGTGCCATTGCCTTCTCCAATGCATATCTGAGGTTGTTGAGATTTCTCCCAGCAATTTTGATTCCAGCTTGTGATTTCTCCAGCCCAGCATTTCGCATGATGTGCTCTGCATAGAAGTTAAATAAGCAGGGTGACAATATACAGCCTTGACGTACTCCTTTCCCAATTTGGAACCAGCCCATTATTCCATGTCCGGTTCTAGCTGTTGCTTCTTGACCTGCATACAGATTTCTCAGGAGACAGGTAAGGTGGTCTGGTATTCCCATCTCTTGAGGAATTTTCCGCAGTTTTTTTGTGATCCACACAGTGAAATGCTTTAGCATAGTCAATGAAGCAGAAGTAAATGTTTTTCTGGAATTCTCTATGATCCAGCAATGATCCAATGGATATTGGTGATTTGATCCCTGGTTCCTCTGCCTTTTCTAAATCCAGCTTGAACATCAGTTTTCAATTCACATACTATTGAAGCCTGGCTTGAAGAATTTTGAGGATGACCTTGCTAGCATGTGAGATGAGTGCAATTGTGTGGTAGTTTGAAGATTTTCTGCAATTTCCCTTCTTTGGGATTGGAATGAAAACTGACCTTTTCTAGTTCTGTGGCCACTGCTGAGTTTTCCAAATTTGCTAGCAGAATGAGTACACCACTTTAACAGCATCATCTTTTAAACTTTTTAAATAGCTCAGCTGGAATTCCATCACCTCCACTAGCTTTGTTTGTAGTGATGCTTCCTAAGGCCCACTTGACTTCACACTCCAGGATGTCTGGCTCTAGGTGAGTGATCACACCGTTGTGGGTATCCAGGTCATTAAGACCTTTTTTTGTGTAGTACGTCTGTGTTTTCTTGCCACCTCTTCTTAATCTCTTCTGCTTCTGTTAGGTCCTTACTATTTCTCTCATTTATCACGACCGTCTTCACATGAAATGTTCCCCTGGTATCTCCTGCTTTCTTGAAGAGATCTCTGATCTTTCCCATTCTACCATTTTCCACTATTTCTTTGCAGTGTTCGCTTAAGAAGGCCTGCTCGCCTCTCCTTGCTAGTCTCTGGAGCGCTGTGTTCAGTTAGATGCCGCTGTTGGCATTGTATGTGTCCCAAGGCTCCCTACGGTGGCCCTAGTGCTGTGGGTGAGCGCCGGGAGGGAGGCTTCTGTACTGGGGGTTAGGCAAAGGCACAGCAGTCAGTAAGGCAGACGGGCAGGGGGAGGCATGGACGGGGGCCCGCTGCTGGCCAGCGCGCAGCAAGCCGCTCTCCCAGGCCCCCAGGGCTCTCCCCCCCCTTTCCCCGGATGGCTGGGCCCCAGTGAGGTCACGTGCTCAGCAGAGCCGGCCGTCTGCCCTGTGGGCACGCTCAGAGCAGCAGTGCCCCCAGCACCCGCCGACGGCCGTGGGCAGCCAGGGAGGGCCCGCGGGAGCCTCCCCAGGGCTGGCTGGGGCCGTTGAGCTGAGCGGGTGATGGTGGCAGGCCCTGTGGGTCACTCTGTGTCCCCTGGGTCTGCTGAGGTTAGCTGGGCTGTCGGTGAGCCCCTCACAGCTTCGCCTTCAGGCTAGCCAAGGACGGGGCCAGGGTTCACCTGGGGCCCTGGTCTGGGTCTCCCTGGAGGCTCCTGGTAACAAACAGCCCCTCCCCTCTGGCTGCTGGTGTCCATGGCAACCCTGTAGAGCCTTTCTCTCCCCAGGCTTGCTTGGACCTCAGGCCTCAGGTGAGTGTTGGGGAGGACCCTGGCTCTGAGGGGACAGAGCCTGCACCAGTGAAGGACCAGCACCTTTGGGGGCCCGTGCTCTAGGCTGGGGGAACAGGCGCCCAGGTCCTGGAGGCAAGGGTGACAGGGAAGAGAGGACAGGGAACGGCCGAGCACCCACCGACGTTATGCCAGGGCTGGGGGTGGCCTGCGGCCTTGGCCCGCTCAGAAACGCGCAGGTGTAGACACTCAGGTGACGGGTAGTGTGCCATTCAGTGGGGCAGACACACATGCACACTCACATACACACACGCACACCCCTTCTTGGAGAGTGGCACCCCGTGACCCCGCAGTGCCGTCTGGGGCCGGCATACACGAGGGTGACTGTGTAAGGAGAGCCCTGCAGGGTGCAGGGCAGGCCCGGTGCAGCCCTACCACCCCTCCTCCCAGCGCCCCCAGCGACATCAAGAATGGCCCCCAAGTCTTGTCAGGAGGCTGAAGATGCTGAGGAAGAGGCTCTCCCATCCCTGGTGGACCGAGAACCAGTGAGTGGCCATGTGGGGCCTCCAGCAGGCGCCGCTGCAGACCCAGTAGCTCCCACACACCCTCAGAACGCCACGCCCAGCTCCACCAGGATGATCTCCTCCATCAGCCTGCAGTAAGGAGGGAGGGGTGTGGTTGGCGGCTCAGGTCAGGCCAGCCAGACAGTAGGGCCTGACCGAGCAGCGAGGGGGGCTGGTGTTTCAGGCCGGCCTTGGAGTCCCTGGACCCCCGCGCCCTGCGGCTGCTCTGGGGGCAGAGGGAGTTGGAGATCCAGGCCCTGCGGTGGGCCGTCCAGAATCAGCGTGCAGCCCGGCGCCGCCACATCCTGCAGGAGGTGGCTGGGCTTCCAGCCGAGAGGTCAGTGGTGTGCACTGGTCCCCCACCCAGTCAATCCCTGGCCCGGCCCTAGCCTGGGGTTTATGTCTGATTCCGACGTCAGCTACCAAGCCTGACCCCAGCCCTGACCCTGACCTACGCCTCTGTCCCCAGTCCTTACCTGGCTCTGATCCCCTGCCCTAACCTTGCTGCTGCTGCTGCTAAGTCGCTTCAATCATGTCCGACTCTTAGTGACCCCATGGACTGCAGCCTACCAGGCTCCTCCGTCTATGGGGGATTTTCCGGGCAAGAGTACTGGAGTGGGGTGCCATTGTCTTCTCCGCCCTAACCCTAAAGAAGTTAATACACTGTGAACCACCCAGACCCTAGCCCCCAAGCATGTTGATGGGTGTTGAACCCAGCCTAGACCCGGCCTCCAACCCAGACCTCTTCAGGGCCTGACCCGCCTGCCTGGCCTGGGCACCCTAATGAGTGAAGAGGCTGCGGACCCAGAGGTGGGGCTGCTGAGACTACCCCTCCCCCAGGAGCTCAAGAAGTCAGGAGAAGTTCCTGCAAAACCAGGTCCAAAAGCTGACTTTGGAGTTGAAAGCACAGAAGGAAAAGGCCCAGCTGGTGAAGGGCAAGAGGGATCAGGGAAGGGGGTGGGGTGGGGGATGAGGCCCAAGCCAGGGTGGGGCAGGCTGGGGTCGGGTCGGTGGAAGGCCCCACCCACTGCTGACCCGTCTGAGCAGGAGAAGCAGCTCCTGGAGGAGCGGCTGCAGCAGACCGGGGACGCACTGCAGCAGCTGGAGGCTGAGCTGCAGGCCTTCCAGAAGTCCTGCCTCCTGCAGCTGGCCCGCTCCTCCTGGGTGGGCCGCGTGCTGCGGTCTTCCACGGGCAGTGTGGAGGTAAGCCTGGCTATGGGCGGCCCCCCAGCCCACCCTCCTTGGTCGGCTGGCTGTCCCCTTCAGACTGGTGCTTCCACTCAGGGGCCTTGGCCTCCCTGGAGGCCTGCCTCCTGGACCAGGGACGAGCAACCAAGCCTGTGGTCCCTCCCACCTGGCTCTTAGCAAGCGTGTGCCTCAGGTGTGGGGAGGCTGGAGGGCAGAGTGGCCTTGGGCAGAGGGGTGTGCTCCCCACCCCCAGCCCCTGCCTGCTGGTCTCCTGTCCCCTTTGCAGGTGGTGACCGCAGAGACCCTGATGGACCTCAGTGACTTCTCTGAGAACGATCAGGCCCCCGCTGCTGGGGAGGTAAATGAGGCCCTCCAGGTATGTTCTTGGACCTGCAGTCCTGCAGGAGGGTCAGGTCACCTGCCTGTTGCTCCCTGGCCAGGGTTTCCGGCTGGAGGATGTGGACTGGAACAGCATTGCCCACCGGTACCCCAACCTCTTCAGCAACCTCGAGTCCAACTCAGATCAAAAGTAATTGCCCTGGATGGGGACCCCTCAGGGGGGAGGGAGAAGAGGGGAGGGCCTGCCTTGGCTGGGACGAACCAAAGTCCAGGTTCCATCCTTTAGTGTCCATGGACAGGTCATCTAAACCTTCCAAGCGTCAGTTCTCTGACCTGCAGCTTGTAGTCAGGGATGAAGGGAAATCGTTCTGGGGCCATCTCTGTCTACCCATGAGCCCTTTGCCCAGGTGGGGTCCTAGGGGCTGGGGCCACAACTTGGTGGGCCCTGCCCCCATCTGATGGAGGTCAGAAGGGGGCAGAGCTGGTGTCCAGGAGCCAGAGGTCTGGGCAGCAAGTTGGTCATGACCTGCAGGCACGCCCGGACCCCGCAGCTCCCAGCAGCCTCACCGCCTGACCAGTGGAGCTCAGAGCTGTGCTGTAGGCACCAGGAGCACAATCTCAAGAGTGTCGAGTGGAGCTCCCTGCCCTTGGCGGGCACCAGCAGCTCCGGGGGTGCCGACTCCGAGTCCAGCAACAGCCAGCTGGCGGCGCATAATCGCGTGCATAAAGTCACAAGGGACCATCCCCCAGTGCCTGGCCGCACTGCCAAGCAGGTGGAGGCGCAGGCACAGAGCCTCTGCAGGGACGGTCAGGCAACATCTGAAGGTGGAGCGGGGCGGTCTCCCCTGGTTTCTTCCCCTTCCCACACCTGCAGGACTGTGCTCTCTGCCCCAAGCCCCGAAGGACACCCCCTAACCTCCTGGCTTCCAGGTTCCCAGCTGGAGGCAGCGACCTCCTGGCTTCCAGTCCCAGCTGGAGGCAGCGGGGCCCCCAGCCCTGTCCCCGGGTTAGGGCGGGCTCGGAGGGCTCCTGCCACTGCCTCGGTGCCCTGGCTCGAGCCCACTTGCCACCCCAGCCCCCGCCAAGTACTGCACAGTGTCTCTCCGCTTCTCCCAGGGGCCGGGGCCCACCACCCCTCCTGCCCGGACCTGATCCCTACTGCTGCTCCTCTCCCACGTGGACCTTCGGGGCACTGCGGGCCGGGTCCAGCCTCACAGGAGATGTCCTCAGTGGACCCTGGACCCTCCAAACTGGGGTTCCCCTCCCAGGCAGTCCGCCTCTCCGTGCATCTCCAGAACACCCACTCAGACGAGCAGGGCGAGAATGGCCAGAAGCCTGAGTCTGGGGTGGACTCCCATCTCTGGCATTCCAGGCGCTGTCCAAGGTGAGGAGGGGACCCAGCTGGGACTGCAGGGTCGGGTCTCCTAGAGGGACCCTTGGCGGGAGGGACCCCACTGACTTGGCACAGCGCCCCTGCCTGCGCTCCAGCCCCAGCCCCACGGGCTCCTGCCTGAAGATCATGGCGGTTAGCCGCCGCCAGAGGTTCGTGCGCATCCTCAACCAGTCGCTGGAGGAGACGGTGGACCTGGGCGGCTTCGTGCTGCAGCAGCTGGTGCTCGACTTCCCCGTGTGTCTGTACCGCTTCCCGCCCAGCACCCTGCTGGCTCCGCGGCACCACGTCACGGTGCGCCCCGCTCCCCGCTCCCCCCCGCCCCTCAAGGCCCAGCCCTCCAGCGGCCGGCCCTTCACCCGGTGCCCCCCGCCCCCTGGCTCTTCCCAGGTGTGGGGTGAGGGGCCCTGCAGTACCAGGCGGCAGCAGCCCTCCTCCTTGGGCCAGGAGCCCGTCCGCTTCTACTCCAGCCGAAGTTGCGTGACCCTCCTCCTGAACCCCCAAGGCGAGGTTAGATCGGGTCCCAGCGCGGGTGGGGGAACGGGCGGCTTTGTGGAGTAGGGGTGATTTCCGTGTTTCCCACGGCCTCTTAGGTCCTCAGCGAGCACCAGTCTCCACACTGCGTGACCCCAGTGTCCAGGATCTTCGCAGACAACACCGACTTGTCCATCGACTGTTTCCCACTCTCAGAGGCCCGGCCTGGAGCTGACCTTGCGGAGCATCAGCCCCAGCCTCGACCCCTGCGCAAGGGTCGGGTTCGGGAGGCTCGGGCTGGGCGCCGGAGGCCGGGGTGGGGACCGCGGGTCCCTCGGTGCCTGCTTCCTCCCCAAGCCCGGACTGGCAAAGACCCCAGACTCCCTGCTGGGACTGCCCCCCACCTCCCCAGGTCCCACCCTTCCGCCCGTTCTGGACTCCCCTCAGGTCTTCCACCTCCCCAGGCCGCGTCTGCCCCGGGACCACCCCTTCCCGCTGGCAGGCTGTCTCTCACGACCCCTCCCTACCTCGCCAGGCCAAGGGTCCAATTGCCCCGCCTGAGTACCATCAAGCTCCTCCGCCAGCGGGAGGCGCCAGTATGGCCCAAGGACGTGGCCCAGACCCACCCAGAGCTCTTGCCCGCCATCCCCATCCCCGGTGAGTGCACAGCTGGGAGGAACGTGGAGGAGGGGCGGCCGGCAAGGAGGGGGCGCCCGGCCGACCCCACCCATCTTCTTCCCAGCAGAGGTCGGGGTGGGCCTCCAGGACTGCCGGGGTAGGAAGGAGCAGAAAATCCGGGTGAGTGCTCCGCCCCGCCCCGCCCTCCGGCCCCGGCCCCGCCCCCGGCCCCGCCCCACCAACGCCCCTGCCCCGCCCCCACCAGGCCCCGCCTGCCCTCGGGCCCCGCCCCATCGCCGGGCCCCGCCCTCCGGCCCCTCCGCCAATCCCCCCTCCATCATACCCCTTCCCACCCTCCGGCCCCGCCCCTCCGCTAGGCCCCGCCCCTCCCATCCAGCGGCCTCTCGGGCTCCGCCCCCCGCCAGGTGTGCCGGAAGAGGGTGGACCGTGGCTGTCCCATGGTGGCGCTGTCGGTGCAGAGCACGGCTGAGAGCAGGTTCGGCTTCCGCTTCCTCAGCTGCCCGCCCATCACCGCGGACACTCGCTGGCCGCTGTAGGGCCGGGCCTGGCGGCAGTATCGGCACCTGCGCCCCCACGTCTCCACGACTGTGGCGGTGGGGCAGGAAGAAAGCACGGGAGGCAGACGGTGCCGGCTGTATAATTTATTGAACGCCGCCTACCAAGTAAACCGCACTTCTGTACACCTGAGAGTCGAAAGTGATTCTTTTGGTTTCCGGGAGGAGGGAGCTGGTCGTCCCATCCCCACGCAGGGAACCCCACCGGTCCACCAGGGTTGGCCGGCGGCAAGTGCCTCTACTTGGGACCGCAGCAGCCCGAGGGTGGCTTAGAGCCCTGGTGGGCTGGCCAAGGGCTGGCCAGGGCCCCGTTCCAGCCACCTTGGCCAGGGCCCAACCTGCTTTCTCTCAGGCCTGCTCCTCAGGGAAGGCCAGGCCTCATGGAAGAGGTGGGCGGCTGGGCCAGTGGTGGGGACTTGTGCGTTCTCTCCTGGGCTCAACCTCTTCCCCCCTTGGTGGTCCCAGCTCCTGACTTCCCTCCACCAAGAGGGTCCTCTCCTGTACCAGGCCCACTTCTCCCCTCCAAGCATGCTTGCCCAGGCGCTCTGCATTCTGTGAGGCCGGAGTGCACGCTGGGCCTTCCACAATTGCCCTGGGGCCCTTGGCCACTAGGCAGGCCGGCCTGGCAGTGGGTAGGGGTGTACACGAGGGTGGGGTCGGGCTGGGGTGGTGAGTGTCAGGTGCGGCATGCACCGGAGGCTGGGGGTCTGGCTGCTGAGTCTGGGGCTGGCTTTGGGCCTGGACATCCCTCTGCTTGAGGACTGGGGCCCGAGGTCAATTCTTGGGCTCTCAGAGCAGTCACTGGAGCCAGCCCCTGACCCAGGCCAGGCCCCAAACTACCCAGGGTTCTGAGCCTACGCCCCCGGAACTGTAGATCTGCGGACCCCCAGGAGTTGCGGCCCTGGTCTGGCATGAAGGACTTGGGGGGACAGGGGATCAGGTTGTACCCCGAGGTCCTGGAAGACTCTGGGAAAGGAGGAAAGACAGCAGGTCAGACAGAGCCACCGGGGTCACCGGGGCCAGGCTGCACAGCAGGGCCGTAGTGTCTGCTCACAGGCAGGTGGCCCCGGGGTCGTTCCCAAACCTCCCCCAGGCAGCGAAGCCCTGGCACCCACCTGAAGGCAGGCTGGGTGGGCGTGGTCACCCAGTGCCCACCTGGACCCTGACTGGAGTAGGAGGTCCTAGCACCTGTCTGTCCCTCACTGGCTGGCGCGCCTCCAGCCACTCCTGCTGGCTGCCTGCCCTCGCTCCCCTCTCCTCCGCCCTCAGCTCAGCGGGCTCAGCCAGGTGCTGAGGGCCCTGGCTGTCTCAGGCCTGCCTTCCCCAGCCCCTGCCCCAGGCACAGCAGCAGCTCAGCGAGTGCAGAGCTTCGGCCCTGTCCCTGCTCTGTCCTGGCTTCTTTGGTGTGCCCCCCAAAGTCCCCTCTCCGCAGGGTCATCCAGCCGACCTTGCAGCCCCTGCTCACAAAGGCCCCCTCCCTAGGCCTGCCTGCCCAGCTCTTCTGCAAGTCGGCTCAACCCTCTCCTCCAGGAAGCCCCCCGCGGCCCTTCTCTCTGCCTCACAGCCCCTGCGTTGGCTCCGCTCAGCCACGGTTCCTCGAGCCAGTGTCCCTGAGGGAGGGTCTTGCCCGGCTTAGTTCTGTCCCAGCCCAGGACAGGCCCTGTCTGCAGAGGAAAGGCAGTAGCTGCCACCCGCCACCCCCCACCGTGGTCTCCTGCCCACCACCTGGGGGCCTTGCTCCCTTCGCTGGGCTTGCACTATGCTCCGGGGAACCTCTGCTGGTCTGCCCCGTGTTGGCCCTGGCCCCTCCCCGGGCCACTCACTCTCGTTCGGGGCCCCTGCACTGCCCTTGTCGGGAGGGCCTGCCCTCTCCCTCCCTCTTTCAGCCGGCTGACCCGGCTGCCTGGCCCCTGGGCTCAGGGGAGGGGAACTTCAGCCCCCACCCCCAGGAGAGGCCCTCCTTGCCCCTCCCGCCTCAGCCCAGCGGTGCTGGCTCTGTGGGGCAGGCTACCTGGGGCCAGGCTTAGGGGGCTGCGGTGAGGCTTGGGCCCAGCCTTGTCCTCTTGCTCTTCAGGGCCCCTCTGTGGGCCCCAGGGGGCTGTGGCCCTCTCCTCCCAGGACTCTGGGCACCTACTGGGAAGGGGGCTGGGGTGTGGGCGGGGGAGGTTGCAGCCTGCTCCTCCTTTGGAGCAGATCCCAGAGGAGTGTGACTTGGGGCAGCCTTGGGCTCCCGTGACCTGACCCTCCAGCCACCCAGGGACCGGGAACCACTCAGCCAAGGCAGGTCCCAGCCACAAGCCCCGCCCCCCTACCCCAATCAGAGCACATAGGGTGGCAGGGCTGGGGTGTGGGGCAGGGGGCACCCACCGAAGGCGCAGCTCCCTCAAAGCCTGAAGCCCAGCCCAGGCCAGGAGGTCGCGATCGTCGGCAGGGTCAGGCCTTGAGGCGGAGGCCCTGGGGGCCAGCTCTTCTGGCCTGGGAGAGGGCAGCTTCTCTGGGTGCACCCCAGCCTGAGAAGGGAGAGGGCTGGCTCAGGGCACGGCCTGCTGGGGCTGGGGGCTGGGTGCCGCCTGCCGTGGGGGCAGGCTGTACCTGGCGCCGGTGCTGATGCTCCCGCAGGCCTTTGGTGGGATTCCCACAGAGGACCCGGCCGGCGCCTGGAGAAGAAGAAGTGGCTGGGCCTGGTTTGGGGCTTCAGGGCTTCAGGGCCAGCTTCACACTGAGGCGGGTCACCTACCGTGGGTGAGGTTGCTGGCGTCATCCTCTGGGGCTGGGCCCTTGGGAAGGAGGCCTTCAGGCAGGGGCACCCCAGGAACCAGCAGGGAGAGAGGCCAGCGCCTGGGGGCCCGGGGCTGGGTCTCAGGCAGGCACAGCTCAGGGGAGCAGTGGGTTCGATCTGCCCAAGGGTCAAAATCAGAGATCACCAAGGCGCACGCCAGTTGGTCAGCCAGGAGTCCCCCCAGCTGAACCCCATCCACAGAGCCCACCGCCCTGCGTCAGTGTGCCTGAGGCCCCAAGTCACAGGGTGGCAGGTTTCTCCCTTCCCGCTGCGGATGGCGGGGGAGGCCTGCACCAAGGCTGCTCCCAGGGAGGGTGTGCTGGCCTGGGATTGTGTGTGTGCAGGACTCTGGGGACAAAGGGTCAGGTCTGAGAAGGGACGCAGGAGGCGGCCTCCGAGCGGGACCGGGGTGCGGCCCCTCCTGGGGCTATCAGGGGTGGTCCGCAGGGCGGGCGGGGTGGCCCCAGCCCGAGGCCCCTGGGCGCGGCTGCGTGTACCGGGCCTGGGGAGCAGGCTGTCTAGGGTGCAGCCTTCCTTGATGGCCTCCTTCACCAGGAGCCAGTCCTGGTCCAGCTTCCGAGAGGCCAGCAGGCCCGTGTGCGCGGCGGGCAGCTCGTCCAGGACCTGCAGCTGGGGGATGAGCTTCCTGACCTCTGCCCTGTAGTTGTAGCCCTGGGGCACCTGCGGGTGGGGGCGGGCCTGAGTCAGGCCAGCCTGGGCCTGAGCTGTTCCTCCAGCCCCTCTGTGGGCAGGGCAGGGGAGCCGGGATTTGCTGGGACCTGGCCCGCCTGGGTCACTCTGGAACCTCGGGGACTGCTGGGACCCTGGGCTGTTGCCCACTCATGATCACACTCTCCGGGCTCACTGCCAGGGTCCAGGGCTGCCCTCTGGCCTGCAGGGCTGCCCTGAGTTCAGAGCTTAGCCCCGTGGGGGGCAGAAGCAGCCGGGCGGGTGGAGGGAGCTCTGGCCGAGGTGGTGTGGCCCCCAGCACAGGGGCACCTCTGAACGGGGCCTGCAGGCTACAGGGTGTGCGTACCCGACTCCACGTGGAGATTGCGCTCTGCATGGCGCGTGCATAGAGCTCTCCCAGGAGCACACGTGAGCCAGGGCCTGGCCCAGGTATGTGTGGCCCTTTGGAGTCCAGTTGTGCATGGCCCAGGGGGGTGTGGGGGCAGCCGCCAGGCCCCCAGCAATATGAGAAGGAGCTCCCGTGAGGAGGCTCTGACATGCCCTGGGTGGGTCCCCTGGGATCTGCTGCGATCTGGCCCGTTCAGGCTGGCAAAGCGGTTCCCCGGCCGGCCAAGGGGCTGGCACACAGATTGCCTCCCGCCCGGCGGTACGCACCTGGTGGGTTGAGCCAGAGCCTGGCCGCAGGCAGAGTGGGTTGCCCTCCAGGGTGAGCGTGGCCAGCCGCGGGCACAGCTGCAGGTAACGCAGCTGCCCCGGGTCCTCCACGCAGTTGCCTTCTAGGTCCAGCACCTCCAGCTGCTCCAGCAGGCACAGCGGGCTCAGGTCCCAGATGTTGTTGTAGGAGACGTAGAGCTCCTGGGGGGCCCGGCAGGGGAGGGGTGCTCAGCCAGGGCTGCCCCGCCTCCTGCCCCCTGTCCACTCCCGCCTCCCCCCGACAGGGCAGGGCAGGCCCACCTTCAGGGCAGGAAAGGAGCTGATGCCATCCAGGTCGGCCAGGCCGCAGCGGGCCAGCCAGAGCACCTGCAGGCGGCCCAGAGAGGTGCCCAGGTCCCTGCAGAGGGCGGGGCGGAGTCAGTGCTGCCCGGGGCGGGGGGCTGTGTCGGTGACTGCCCAGGCTCTGTGCCCTGCCTTGTGCCCGCCGCCACCCACATCTGCTGTCTCCAGACGCGGGGGCCGCTGGGACCGGCTTGTGTGGCCTCCAGGCCAAGGAGGAGCCCCAGAGCGCCCGGCCGCCTGCCTTCCCTCCTGGCTGCAGGCGCTGGAGGGCCCAGGCCTGGCTGCAGGTCACCCTTGTGCTTGACGGCTGCTGCGGTGGACCTGGCCTCCCCAGCGGGGCCAGCGGGGGCCCTCCCTCCCGCTCCCCCCAGGCCTTTCTTGTGGCCCCTCCCCAGCCCAGCTGTGCCTGCAGGAACACCCCTCCCTGCCGGGACTGGTCTGTGCCACCTCCCTGTGGTGGCCGCTCCCCGTGGGCGGGCAGGCCAGGGCTCCCATCGGCTCCTGGGACGCACTCGTCTGTGCTTCTCTCCCAGCGTCCCCTACTCTCACGTCCGGAGCTCGGCCTCGGGCGTGCGGCCTCGTCATCAGCCCTTCTCTCTCCCGTTTCCAAACCTGCACCTCTCCTCAGCTTTCTGGGAGGTCCCCATGTCTCCCCACGTTGCTGTTAACGTCACACATTTAATTCCTAAGCGCCCTTAGCTGTTCTCTCATCTTTTCCCGTAGAGTGCTGTTTTTGTTTTGAGGGTACAGAGAGGCCGCGTGTTCTTCTGCGCCTCTCAGAACGTTCCCTGGAGGCCCCGGACAGCTTGCTGCCCCTCGGCACTGTCTGCAGCCACTGAGCCTGCAGCCACGGGCCGCATCTCCCGAGGCCCGCGTGCCCAGGAGCCCGCGCCGGGCATCCCGAAGCCACTGCAGTGACAAGGCCTGCACACCTAGAGAGCGGCCCCCGCTCACGCCAACCGGAGGACGCCCGCACACACACCTAGAGAGCAGCCCCCGCTCACGCCAAATGGAGAAAGCCCGCACACAGCAAGGGAGGGTAGACAGTAGCCCCCGCTCACGCCAACTGGAGAAAGCCCGCACACACACCTAGAGAGCAGCCCCCGCTCACGCCAACTGGAGAAAGCCTGCACACAGCAAGGGAGGCCCCGGCAGCCATGAATGAGCTATCGATTTTTAAAGTTGTTGAAGATGTTAGAAAAATACTAGTAATAACTAGAAAAATCAGAGGAGATGAACAGAGCCCAATGCTGACTCTTTAAAAACTTACAGACAACCCTTTGGCAAGACTGATCAAGGATAAGGGAGGGACCATGCAAATTAAAGTATCGGACTTAGAAAGAGGAATAATTATGGTCTCGGCAGCAATTTAAAATAGCAAAAGACCATTTAGAACCAGCTATACACCAATATCCTTGAAAACCCAGAGAGCTGGCATCGAAAGACAGAAAACTAGGGCATTCCCTGGCAGTCCAGTGGTTAAGAATCCAATTTGCAATGCAGGAGACAAGGGTTCAACCCCTGCACCAGAAACTCAGGTCCCACCTGCTTCACAGCAACTAAGGCCACACACCACAAATACTGAGCCCACACGCCCCAACTAGAGAACCAGCACGCTGCAACGAAAAATCCCATGCGAGGCAACAAAGATCCCATGCGCCACCCGCGGCAGCCAAATAGGTGAAGACCTTCTTAAAAAAGGAAAGGAAAGTACACTAATAGCCGCTAAAGAAATTAAATCGTCACTGACACCCCTCCCTCCCCTCTGCCCCTGCCACGTCCCCAGATTTGGATCAGTTTTAAAGTACATTCTATGATGGAATAGTCAACATCTTCTACAATAGTTTCTTATACAGAAGTTTTTTTTAAAGAAAAGTCAGGCAATTGAAAAGAACAGTGAAAGTGTGGGTCTGAGTCAGTCCTCGATTCCAGGACCAGAGAAGTACCAACTGGACCATCAGCGGGCTGTAGCCGACAAAGACAGATGTGAAAATTGTGGAGCAAAGATTGTAATGTTACAGATTTAAAAATAGCTCATCAAGTAGTGTTGCTGCAGGAGTGTAAGGATGAATTGCAAAATCTGTCAGTGGAATCCAGTACACAAGCAGACTAAAGGAGAAATATCACTTTATGATCATGTCAACAGATGGAGGAGAACCCAGACACATATCTGTTAAGATCAGGAACAAACCAAGGACCCCCTGCTGCTGTTATTGCCACTGTTTAAATCATGTTGGCTAGCAGGTCCTGGCCAAAGCATACGACAAGAAAGAGAAGCGGGAAGGTTAAAGTGAAAGGCAGTGCTCGTAACTTGCTGACGATGTGACCATCAGTGTAGAAACCCGACTGAATTAACAAACTATCTGACTAACAGGAGAGTTTGGCAATAACGTTTAAATACAAAGCGAAGGCACAGTATTGCCAGAGGTAATAGGCTCGCTTATGAAAATCAATTGCTTCATTGATTAGAAAAATCTATCCCCCCCAAAAAAAAGAAAAAAAAAGAAAAATCTATCCCAAATCAGCATAGTGTTTTTCTAAATTTGCAATGACCAAACAAGATACCACAGAGACAGGGCCTCATCCATGATTTTATCAAAACACTATGAATATGTGGGAAGCGATTCAGTTCTGGTTTCAGGGAGCCCAGCCTTCAGGGGAGGCTTGTGTCCTGCCCTGTCCCAAGTGGCAGTGGGGTGCTCAGGTGGGGGTCCTGGTTAGCCCACTGCAATCGCAGTTCCATCCCCTGGAGAGTGGCTAGTGTGAGAAAGTGCACACGTCACACAATTCTGGCCGAAGAAACACAGGAAGAACGCTGGGAACCTTCTTGTTCTTCCCAACCGATGGGCACAGAAGGGCACATTTCCTGCTGTGGGATGAGGTGCATCCCTGCAAATTCGTGTGTTGAATCCTGACCCTCAGGACCTCAGAATGTGCCTTGCCGTGGAAACTGGGTCTCTGCAGATGTCATTAGTAGAGACGTGTGCACACGTGCTAAGTTGCCTCAGTGATGTCCAACTCTTTGCAACCCCATGGACTGCAGCCAGGGGGCTCCTCTGTCCGTGGGATTCTCCAGGCAAGAACACTGAACTGGGGCACCATACCCTCCTCCAGGGGATTTTCCTGGCCAAGGGGTCAAACCCGCATCTCTAATGCCTCCTGCCTTTGCAGGCAGGCCCTAGTCGAGGTGCTGCTGCTGCTGCTGAGTCACTTCAGCCGTGTCCCACTCTGCGCGACCCCACAGAGGGCAGCCCACCAGGCTCCCCTGTCCCTGGGATTCTCCAGGCAAGAGCACTGGAATGGGTTGCCATTTCCTTCTCCAGTGTATGAAAGTGAAAAGTGAAAGTGAAGTCGCTCAGTTGTGTCCGACTCTTAGCAACCCCGTGGACTGCAGCCCACCAGGCTCCTCTGTCCATGGGATTTTGCAGGCAAGAGTACTGGAGTGGTTGCCATTGCCTTCTCCCTAGTGGAGATGAAGTGGGCCCTAATCCAGTATGACTGATGTCCTTTAAAAAAGGGGAAATTTGGATCCCGACACTAGGAGAAGAAGGCTATTCGAGGTGAAGGCAGGGACTGGGGTGAGGAACGCCAAAGATGGCCAGCAAGCCCCCAGGAGCAAGGAGGAAGCCAGGTTCTCCTTCTGCCTCAGGAGACACACCTTGACCCGTGACCCCCAGACCTGAGTCAGTTTCTGCCGTTCAAGTTGCCTAGTTTGTGATGCTCTGACGAGGCAGAAATAGCCTTTAAACATTTTCTTTAAAGTTTATCAGTTGGAATGCTTTCAGCTGCAAGTTACAGAAACCTGTGTCCAGTTGGCCCTAAGCAGTGAGAAACCATTTATCCCTTCAGTGGGCAACTCAAAAGGGAGGGATGCGTATACAGGGCCTTCCCTGGTGGCGCAGTGGTGGAGCATCTGCCTGCAGCAGAGGGGCTGCACGCAGGAGACACAGGCTTGCTTCCTGGGAGGGAGGCACGGCAGCCCGCTCCGGTGTTCTTGCCTGGAGAATCTCACGGACAGAGGAGCCTGGCGGGCTGCGGTCCATGGGAGCACAGAGTGGGACACGACTGAGGTGACTTAGCGTGCACGCACGCGTATACAAAAACCTGATCCACGTTGTTGCACAGCAGAAACTAACAGCCCTGTGAAGCAATTACGCTCCAGTTAAAAACAGCCTACGAGAAACACAGACGCGCGCAGGAACGGAGAGCCACCCCAGAGTCATGGGTGGATGTAACTCAAACGTTAACTGGACATGTGACTTTAAAAAATCCTCCCCTCCCCTCCAAAAAACTCCAGAAGGATTAGGACATGTGAAACTCAACAAAGAGACTGTGAAACTCAAAGGCAAGAATAAGTGTCCAGGAACAGCTAGGTCAGCTTGGAGAAAGGAAAGCTCAGATGAGGGTCACCTGTCGCTCAGGAGCACAGAGCCACACCATGAAGACAGAGCTCTCAGCTCCCCAGCATGCCCATGTGGCCTGGGGAACACGGGACCACCAGGCACTGAAGAACAGAGCTGGGTCTCACACCAGGAGTGGGGGCAAGCTGGAGATAAGAAGGATTAAAGACCCAAAAGTAAAAAGTGGGCCCACAGATGAATAGAAGAGAATAGAAGACTGTCTCCAAGACCTTGCAGGGGAAGAGGTGGACGAACCTCCTAAAAGACTGCCCTAGCACCAGCCAGAGCTGGTAGAAAGTCAGAATGAAGGGCTTCTGCTGGAGTTAGTAGGCGAGGCAGGGTGGAGAGTCGCAAAGTCTCCAGGGCACCCAGGCTACACAGCCAGCCACAGATACGGACAAGGAGAGGGCAGGACTCACCTGAAAAGGCAGCACAAGGGGACACACTCGTGGTCAAGGGGTGTGAAGAGCATCCCTGTGGTTACTGTAATCGCCCCCAAGTTAGTTGTGTTACTGGGATTCCCCACCCAGCAGTTCTGGCGAAGGAGGGGCGTGTTGGATGCTGGCTGGCCCAGAAGTTGGCCCCGCCAGGCCTCATGTCAGGACACTTTCAGGGGCCGAATTCTCCCTTAGCTTCGGATGGAGTGACAGTCACCACACAAAGGCCATCTCCCAGCCTCGTAACGCCACTGAGGCTCTACAGTCTTGCCACCCCGGTGCCAGCTAAGCTGTAACGCCGCTCCACGGGGCCGTCATGCGGAATCAGGCCCCTCTCACAGGTGTTAGTCACCGTCACACCACGGAGATGTGCAGACATCTTTTGGCCACATTTCGGGATTTGATAACAAAGATTTCTTCCATCTTGCACTATTGTTATCGAGGAACAGGAGGCATTTTTACATAAAATTTATGACGCAATTTTTCCTGGAATTGATTTTTCTTTTCTTTTTTTTTTTTCCTTGAAATCAAGTATTTTGCTTTGTTACGAATGGTGCATCGTATTTGATTTTCTATCTTCCACTTCTCTTTACAGGTTCCATTCTTCATGGATTTTCTATATATTTTTGTTGCTCTTTGAGCTAATGTGTGAGCCTTAATGACGGAGGAAGTATGACTTTTTCTCTCTGCTAACTTACAGGATTGATGTCTTCGTCACAATTTGGCTGAAGGTGAAGTGAAAGTGAGAGTCACTGAGCCGTGGCCGACTCTCTGCGTGGACTTCATAAAGTCCGTGGGACTCTCCAGGCCAGAATACTGGAGTGGGTAGCCATTCCCTTCTCCAGGGGATTGTCCCAACCCAGGGATGGAACCCAAGTCTCCTGTATTGCAGGCAGATTCTCTACCAGCTGAGCCAGAGGGGAGCCTTATATGAATAACCAGCAGTATAAATAGGTGGTTGCTCATGAGTTACTTCATTTTCTCCCCTGAAAATAACTGGACACTCACAGCCCATTTAAAACATCGGGAGAACTTTCTAGATTTGCGGCTGGCCTCCTGTTGCCTCAGGACAGCTGTCTAACTGCATAAAACACTCCGTTTGCTCAAACATGCAAATAAACTCTGATATTACTTCAGCATCGTCCTTTCCAGCCCGACGAAGTGAGTAAAAATTTTACTCTGTCCTTCATTTTGCACTGTGACGTTTAAGCTAATTATCAGGATGTTCCTGTGTGTCACGTGGGGCCTGAGGCCCGGCTGGTGCTGAGGGGTGTGGGAGTGTCCCAAATCCCGGAGCCGGATGGTGATGCACCCTCCAGCCTCGCGGGTGGGGGTTTCTTTGCCGAAGGTCGGTGGGCATTTCTGAGGACCACACAACCTGGAGTGACCAGCCCCAGCCAGCCCGCAGGCTCCAGGCAGAGTGCGTCAGCCTCAGCGGGACCAGGAGGCGGGATTAGAGCTAGAGACGGCGGGATGCCGGGGGACCCCAGGCCGAGACCACCGGGGCACTCACCTCAGGGAGCCCAGGCAGCTGCCGTTCAGCTTCAGCTGGCTGAGGTTGGGCAGGTGCAGCCCTGTGGGGCACAGGGGGAGAGGTCAGCGCTGGCACTGCCACCCTGGCACCCTTCGGCAGCACCAGTGCCCCGGTCCCTGCTGCCTGTGGCTGCTGAGGCCTAGGGCGGCCTTGGGGCCACATGCTGACCCCTGAGGCCCTGCTCGAACGAGGCGGGCCAGGGTGTACAGGGCGCCTTGAGTGGGCAGGGCCACACAGGAGGCCGTGGAAGCCCTGGGCTCTGGCGGGAGGGGTCCCGGCTGGCGTCCACGCACCATGCGTGGGTCTTGCCCCCAGGCCACTCCCGCGACTGGCCCCCGGGCCCTGCAGGCATAGCCAGGCCACAGCCTCCATAGGCTCACACCCTGGGCTCTAGAGCAGGGGACCCCAGGGCCCCGGGGGAGGCTCTGAGTCCGGACTGCCTCGGAGAACAGGACGCCGACACAGAGTCTCTGTCCTCAGTCCCCGGAGAGAGGTGTGCGGGGCGGGCCATGCAGAGGGGCTGTCCAATGACCAGGGCAGGGTCTGAGCAGGCAGGCCCTCCAAGTGCAGCCTGGCCAGGATGGTGGTGGGTGTATGTGGGGAGGGGCTCTCACCGAAGCTCCCCAGGCTGTTCTCACGGGTGTTGACACACATCTCCAGCACGCTCACCAGTCGGAGGTCATCGACCTGGGCCAGGGCCTGCTGCAGGGGTCAGGGGCATCAGCCCTGGAGCCTAGACCATAGTCACACGCCCTCCATCCCACCTCCCAGTGAAACTCCTGCTTTTGGCCACAGGCTGCAGCAGGTGCGGGTGTTTGCCTGCCTCACCCACGTCAACTCCAGCCACAGTCAGCTCTGGCTGGCCCCTAAGTGCGATGTAGCAACAGTGGTGGAGTGGGCTGCCACTGCCTTCTCCAACAAGAGTGGAGATGGTGACCCCGCGTGGCTGGGGGGGGGGGCCTTTGCCAGAGAAGGGCCTGCCCGGCAGCAGGGGGCTGATTCCAATGAGACCCACGGAACAGCCCCAGTGCAGCTTGGGGCCTGAGCCTGGCAGCACTGAGCACGGCCAAGCCCTAGCCTCCCTCACACCCGGGGACAGTACACTTATACTGTAAGCTGTTGAGTTTGGGAACTGTTTGTTACACAGCATCACTATAGCAATAGCTGACTCATACGAAACTTGAGATGTAGATGAAGCTCCAGTAGCGGATTGGGCACTGGTGGCCGGGTTGGGGGTGGGGGATTACTAACGTGAGTGTTGCTAAACCTGAGTAACGTCTAGTAACGAGAGTGTTACTAAAAGTGGAAAGATAGAGACACAGGTCATGGGACAGTGCAATTTTTTGGTAAAGAGTTTCCAGTAGAAACCTGGCTGGCAGAAAGTGCACAGAGCGAACTCGTGGCGGTGGGGGGAGAGGTGCCCAGCAAGATGTGGGCAGAGTGAACCGGCCACGGCTCACTGCGTTTGATGAGGCCCTGCAGGAGGCAAACTTCAGCTGGAATGGGGAGAGCTCAGGCGTTCTGAGACCTGTGGCTCGTAAAATACAATGCCTTCTCAACTCAAATCAGTGAAAAGATAAATGAAGAAAGGCTTGGAGTTAGAAAGACCCTGTGAGATTTGGGAGAAAGCGGTTGCCAGGCACTTGCTGCCCTTGGGTGGCGCTAGGAGGATTGAGGCCTGAGGCCCCTGGTTCCAGTGATCGAGTCAGCAGAGGCAGAAACGCTGCAGCAGCCACCAGGGGGGTGGCTTTGGTGCCGTGGGCGCTGACACAAGTGTGCTCGGAAGCACGCCCGCCGAGGGCCACAGCCCGGACCGAGGCTGAGCGTGGCCGCCAGAGGCCAGGAGTCCAGGCTTCTCTCACACAGGCGGCGAGTCTCCCCAGCCAGAAGCTGGTGGAGGACGGCAGGTTCCAGGGTGGGCGGGGTGGCCCTGGTCAGGGCAACCGCCCAGCGCAGGAGCTGGTACGGCAGCCGGCCTGACGTGACGGGTCCATGCTGGACCCAGACCTTGGGCACTGCTATGCTGCAGGCCCGGCTGGAGGGCAGACACACAGGGGCCATGGGGGGTGGGGAGGGGCGCACAGGAGTGTCCCATCCAGCAGCAGCGAGTAGACAGTGTGAGCCCTTCACATTGGTCGGAAAGGTGGGTGGGGTCCCGGGTACCCAGGCCCCTTCTGCAGAGTTCTGGTGGTTGTGTTGCCCCGGGGTTGCCAATGCTCCCCTCCTGTGTGCCTCTCACACGGGTGCAGGCATGTGTAGGGGTGGAGGGGCACTGGACCGCACCGAGCCCTCAGCATGGCCAGCGGCGGGTGGGTGAGTGTGTGGCCAGGAAGGGAAGCGGCCCCGCTGCCAGGAGTGCAGGGCTGCTCTCTGGGGTCGCCAGGCGGGAGCCTGCAGTCAGAGGGTCTGCAGAGCCTGCGGGCCCTCAGGGTGGGGGGGCGACTGCCATGAGCACCCCGGGTTTGGGAGGAAGGCTTCCACAGCCGGGTCAGTGGGGTGCCGAGCCACCCCACCGGAGCAGCCCCCACTGCCCGTCCCTGCTCGCAGCTCGTGAAGTCTGCGTGCTGTGTGCTTCAGGGGCCTGCCACCCTGTATCCACAAGGATGAGCACCCTTCTATCTGCTTCAGGGTCCCTGGAGCCCCATGCACAGCAAATCTGTGGAAGGGCCTGGCTTGGGCCCTTCTGGCCTGAATGCCGAGGGACTTCTGCGTCCCCAGGCACCTGGGGTTGGCCCCTGGGGGAAGCAGGGCATCTGGCAGCCAGCCAAGCCCAGCCCTGCACTCACCAGCCTGGCGGGCGACAGGCACTCCTCCGCCAGCTGCTCGCTGTGGCCATGCCCACGGCGGCCTGGGGCCTTGCTCCGAGGCTGGGGGTTGTGCAGGCCTTGTGAGCTCAGCTCCCACACTTGGATGCTGGCTGTGCTCGGCCGAGGCCCGCGGGCTCCATCCCAGGCCTGGTCCATTCACACCCAACCTGCTGGGTGCAGGCAGAGAGCGAAGCCGGTCAGCCTCTGCTTCTCCTCTGACCCACAGCCCAGCAGAGACCCTGCAGAGCTGCTGACAGGTCGGCGCACGCAGCAAGCCCCCAAGCCCCCCTCTGGCCCAGAGAAGGCCCGACAATGAAGCCAGAGCCTGCCTGGGCCCTTATGGTCCCTCCCTCGGCCTGGACTCGCGCCCCGGTCTGGGCAGGCCGCCCTCCTGGTGCCTCTGCCCACCCTTCAGGGTCCTGGGGGGGTGGTGCCGGTGCCAGCCTGCCCCTCTGGAGCCCCATGGAGGTCACGAGCCTGGGGCGCTGCCTCCAGGTCTCGTTTGCTCCTCTGCCATTGGGAGCAGCAGCCAGCTCTGCCTCGGGCCTCGTGTTGGCCTCCACCGATGGTCTCTGAGCCTGGGGCCTTCAGGACCAGGGTCTCGGGCACTCCCCCCGACCCCTGTGCCCACCGAACCCCCTCACCAGGAGGCAGCTGCCTTTTCCCACCGTGGGTCAAACATCTGGGCACGAGGGTGGCATCTGGCCCCAGGCGGCGCCTGCGAGAGAGTCGAGTCGGCCTCCCGGTCAGGTCACTGTGCCCAAGGGACCTGGGACAGGCTGGGCCAAGACCACAGGGCTCAGAGTTAGCAGGCGCAGAGGCGGTGGGGCTGTCAGCCTGGGCCCTGGCCCTTAGGTCCTTTCAACCGTCCTGGCCCAGCTGATGGGGGAAGACGGCCGTGTGGGTGACGGGCACTGGGGTCCCTCTGGGTCCCTCCAATGCAAATGTTTTGTCTTCATTCAAATCCTCACTTCCCTCCATCCTCAACTCCACTCTCTCCAAAAGGGGTGCCTGGCCTGTTGCTCTGGACTGTCCCTTGTGGGCTGGTCTCCCTAGGACCCTGCCCATCTTTGGTGTTACCCCCCAGGCTGCAGAGGAGGGGGCCCACCTGCACCAGCCTCAGCTGGCATTGCCCCTTCAAGACCCAGGTGCCTGTACCTGGCTCCAGACCCTGGAATCATCTCTGAGAGTAGAGCCAGAAGGCTGTGTGGGCCATCTCGGCTACTTCTGTCCACCCAGGTCAAGGCGTCCCCCACGCCTGTGCTCCCTTCTCCCTTCTTGGACTTATTCCCGTAAGACAGCCCTTCCTGCAGCCCTAGGTGTTTTATGACTCATTCAGTTGAGTGAGTGCCTTGCCCGAGACAGTGTGGGCTCTTGTGCGGGTAGAACCTGGCTCACCTGCCATGTCCAGTGTGCAGAGCAAGGGCTCTGGAACGTTCCCCCCACATCAGTCAACGCGGCAGGTGCAGCTTCCAGCCACTGCCTGTGGGTGGTCACAATTCATCCTCCACATCGCGTCCGGAACCACCCACCCCGGCCAGGGTGGTGAGGGGTGTCACCCTTTGCCAGAGAGGGTGGCAGGCAGTGGTGGGCCTTGGGAGAGGTTGCCTGGGCTACCAGATGCCCGCGTGTGAAGACTGACCACACCGAGGACCCAAGGAGGTGAAGCCACGCAGAGGAGCCTCAGGGAAGAGATTCATGAAATCTCTGGCCAGGATTTCTTTTCAAAAGTTCTTCTGCTGCCCGCTTTTCTCCAACTGGTGAAAGGCCTTGAGCCTCAAAGGCCTTGAGCCCCAGCACCAGGCCCCCTGGGAAGATGCTGCCTGGCCCCCCACCCAGGATGCCAGCCTGGGGCTCTGGGAAAGGTCTGGGCTGGCCAGGCTGCAGCTTAGGAAGCCAGTGGGCCACCCTCTTCCCTCTGTGCCTGAGAGCAGCTGACCTGAGGTCCTGCCCACGACCTGGCCCAGGGTATGGTCCCATTTAGCCAGAGGTCCTGCGGTCCAAGGAGCAGGGCCTGGGTAGGAGGCTGAGGCTCTGGAAACACTGTCCCCTCACGTCCACTCATTGGCCTCGACCTGTCCACTCTCTTGATGGCCTTGATCCCCTCCTGCCCTGCCACTCCCTGAGGCCCCAAGCTGGAAACCTGGGGGCCTTTCTTCCTCTACGGCACAGGCGAATGTCAGCTTCTGGCCGGACTCACTGCCTCTCTTGGTCCCCTCCACCTGCCACCCCCAGAGGTCAGGGCTTGGGGTTCCTCCTGTCCTGGTGACCTCAAGATCCTCAGCAGGGCCAGGGATTATGGGATGGGCCCCAGGGAAGCAGATCTGACATCTGGGGCATCACAGGGACCCCCCTGTCGTGGCCGCTCCATCCTCGGCCTCCGTTCTCCCCCTGGCATGGGGAAAACCGTGGCCCTGCGGCCCCAGACCCAAAGGTGCGCTCGGCTCTCACCTGAGGGGGTCGGCCCCCGTGCCCCGGCCGAGGCCCCGGGAGCCCTCCTGTGCCGGGCGTTCCCTTCGACTCGGTAGTTCTCTCGGCCGCGGGGTTGAGGGGCCTGGGCGCCAAGGCAACGGGGGCGGGGCCTCAGCTGAACCTGCAAATATTCATGGGCCACGGGAACCCTCAGGCTCCGCGCGGTCGAGCCACGCCCCTTAGCGACGGTTGCTGGGGCGCGGGGGGCCAACCTGGTTGCGGGGTTCGCGCTGGTCTCGCCCCGCGCGGGCGCACGGCAGGGCCCCTCCCACAAGGAGGGACGCTGGGGAGGGGAGACGCTGTCTAGCCCGCGGGGCGCAGACGAGCCCAAAGTCTGCACCCACAAAGGTGACGTGGGATGGAGACTCGTGCCCGCCTTTCTCAGGTGGGAGGCGCCCCTGTCGGGCGGTCCCTGAGACCAGGGCCCTGCAGGGTTCACCTCCGCCTACTTGTGTGGCCCACGCCACGACAAAAGGACCCCCTGAAGACGAGGGGACTGCACACCTGGAGGGGAGTCCAGAGTGTCCGCGCCGGCGAGGGGCCGCCACCCACTGTCATTTATGCGCCTTTACTGCGCGTCTACGGCCGTCAACGGGACACGCGGGGTTGGCGCCGTGCTGGAGGCGGGAGCGGCCCCCAGGGTCCCGCCGGGGTCGAGGCCGGCAGCGGGATGAGCTCCCGGGAACTGCGCGGAGCCCGAGCGGGAGGGGGCCGAGAGGCGCGGAGGGTGGGGTTGCCAGCTAGTGCCGGAGGGGCAAAGGTCTGGGCTCACGTGAGACGCACCGTTCTTTCCTGTAAATACGGAGGATGTTTTTATGCGTTACTGTGAAAAATTTTTTAATGTTAAAAACATGCATTTCTGAGCGTCTTTAAAGGAGATACAATGTGCACACTTATGCCTGGGAGGCGGTAGACTTGAGTTTAGCCCTCCATAGCAACTTCGGGGGTGAATTTGCTGGGTATGGGTTGTTAGCTAAGATTCCGCAGGGCTGGGACCTGGGGCTTCGGGGAAGCTCGATGGGGAGGTAGTCTGCACGGGCTGCCCATGTTTTGGGAGGCTAGCGGTGATGCTCGGCGGAGCCCGCGGCGGGGCTGCGCGCTACGTAAGCGAGAAGCAAGACCCTGGGCACTGGCTGGAAACACGGAGCCGGACTCGCCGTTCCGCGGGCTCAGACGTCCCCGCCCAGGCGAGGCGCCCGCGAGGCCGAGCCGCTCCCAGGACCCCGCAGAAGCTGCCAGGCGCCCCTCCCGGAGCCACCTGCGCCTGACCCTCGTCTGGACAGCCCCTCCGCCCTTCTCCGGCCTCAGGTCCGGGGCATCCGCGGGGTTGAAGATGCGGGCTCCTGCCTCCCTGAGGCTTAGCCCTCGGGCCGTCGCCTCCTTTCCGGGCCCTGCGAGGGGCGGCGCGGACCCGGGCCGGGGGCGGGGTAGGCGCAGCGGTGCCCGGCGGGGGTGCCCGGGGTCCGGCGCGGGGCTCCGGGAGCAGCGCCCCGCCCCAGGCCACACCCGGCCGCGGACTCGCTTAGCCACGGGGTCTCTATCTCCCCGCGAGGCCCGCCTGCCCCAGGGAGAGCCCGGGCCTCCCTCGGGGACGCCGCCCCCCGGGGCCCGACGCTCCGCGCAACCAGCCCCGCAGGCCGCGGCCCGCGCCGGCCGCCAGAGCGGGCGCCGCCCTCGGCGAGGCTCCCGGAAGCCCCGCCCGGCCGGGGCTCTGACGGGCGGGCCTCTCGGCCAACCGGGGCGGGGCGAGCCGGGCCCGGCGCGCTCGGCCAATCGCAGGCCGCGCAGGGCTGACGGACGGGCGTGGGGCGGGGCGCGCGCGGCCGGGTCCAGTGTGCGCCGCCCGCCGCCGGAGCCGCACCCGCCGCGGACGGAGCCCATGCGCCGGGCGAGCCCTGCGCCCCGGCCCCGGCCCCTGCCGCCGCCCCCGCCCCCTCCCCGGCCCCGGCCCCGGGGGCAGTCGCGCCTGTGAGCGGTGAGTGCGGCGGGAGCGGTGGGCCGGGCGGGGGGCCTGCTGTCTGCGCTCGGCGCGCCGGGGGCGCAGGTGAGCCGCGGGCGGCGGCGGGCGGGGCGCTGCGGCGGGGGCTGCGGGAGGCGGCGGGTTCGCGCCGCCGCGCCCCGGCCAGCACCTCTGGCTCCGTGTCCCGGGCCCGGCCTTACGGGCTCCGCAAGTGACCTGGGTGTCCGCGAGCAGAGGCGCTAGGCCGGGTCTTCCACCCGCCGGAGCCGCACGGGCCCCTCCGGAGAGCTCGGGCATCCGGCGGCCATCACACGCCCGGCGAACCGGGGGTTTAGAAAGTCACTGCTTGCGGTCCCCGCAAGGGCGCCTCTTCTTTAAGCATCAGAAACCGCTGACATCCCAGCTGGGAGCCTAGGGCCCAGGCCCTGTCCGGTTCTCACCTGTCCCCTTGCGGCCACACCTCTTTGGGGTCTTTTCCTGTGATCTGCTTCCTGGAGCCTCGGCCCCCTGTCCACCTCCACAGCTGCTTTATATTCTCCAGAGTTCTGGCAGTGGGACCCGTGGGCTCATGCGGACTTTCCCCTTGGAGTGTCGCCCACACTGCCAGGGCAGGGGTTCTTCTGTCCCCGTGCGCCTGGAGCAGCGCCTGGCATGCAGTAGGTGCTTACTGCATACTTCTCAGATGCACCAGCATGCCCTGGGGGGAGGGCTGGAGCAGATTGTCGGTTGCCACCAGCCTGTCTGGGCACGCTGCTGTGCCCGCCACTGTGGCAAGACCTGTTCTCGTGGGGGTGCTGGTAACCTCAGCCCAACGCACCTCTAGTTTAGGCTTTTTGCCTACTCAGCAGGTTCTAATTCGGGTACGTGCTTGGGAGACGCTCCCTGCTCCCAGCCTTGCCTCTGAGGGGCCTGCTCCTTGCTCCTTGCTTTTCTGGTACAGTCATTAGGGGCAGCTGGAGGCAAGACCCCCTCCCATCTCTGGGCTGCAGGTGCCACAGGTGAGGGCTGGACCACCTGTGTGGCTGCTGCCCCTGTCATCTGGGTGGATAGGCCCAGGGGGCAGGCCGGAGCTGGCCAGGCTGGTCCAGGGAGCTCCCTGCGCCCACCCTGCACGGTCCGGCCATGCTGAGTGTGGCTCCCTCGGCAGGTGGGACCGCAAGCCACTGCAGCGCCTCGTGCCTCAGTCTCCTGAGGAGCGATGACGGAGTATAAGCTCGTGGTGGTGGGCGCCGGCGGCGTGGGGAAGAGCGCCCTGACCATCCAGCTCATTCAGAACCACTTCGTGGACGAGTATGACCCCACCATCGAGGTGAGTCCACCTGGCTCCTGTCCGCTGCTCAGCTTCTGATGTGGGCCTGACTCGCACCTCCTCTAAGAAAAGGTCCCCGTGTCACGGGCCCCCGGGGCGGGGCAAGAGAGGAGCGAGGGAGGTCTCCCCCCGGGAGGGCCGGCTGTCTCTGAACAGTGTCGTCCCTAGGACTCCTACCGGAAGCAAGTGGTCATCGACGGGGAGACGTGCCTGCTGGACATCCTGGACACGGCGGGCCAGGAGGAGTACAGCGCCATGCGGGACCAGTACATGCGCACCGGGGAGGGCTTCCTCTGCGTGTTTGCCATCAACCACACCAAGTCCTTCGAGGACATCCATCAGTACCGGTGAGCTGCCCGCCGGCCCTCAGGGGCCCCTGGCCCTCTCTGTGCCCTGAGTGCACCCAAGCCTGCGGGCCGCCTGCCAGCTCAGCCTTTCCTCCTTGCAGGGAGCAGATCAAGAGGGTGAAGGACTCGGACGACGTGCCCATGGTGTTGGTCGGGAACAAGTGCGACCTGGCCGCGCGCACCGTGGAGTCTCGGCAGGCCCAGGACCTCGCCCGCAGCTACGGCATTCCGTACATCGAGACCTCCGCCAAGACCCGCCAGGTGAGCCCGGCCCCTGCCCCGCAGCCAGCCAGGGCCCCGCCCCGCCCACCCGGGACAGGGCTCACTGCCCCCTCTCCCTCGACGCAGGGCAGCCGCTCTGGCTCTGGCTGCAGCTCCGGGACCCTCTGGGACCCTCCGGGACCCCCGTGACCCAGCCGCCCCTCTCGCTGTAAGTCTCCCCGGATGGCAGGGCAGCGAGGGAGGCCAGGGCCCGGGTCTGGGCTGAAACAGCTCCCGGGGGAGGTGGGGGTGCCCGGAGAGAGCTGCCCTGAGCCAGACCGGAGCAGTGACCCTGGGGCCCCAGCCCCCCTACCCCCAGAGTGCCCCGCGGGTCCCAGGGTGCCCCGAAGACTCAGTGGGCTGGCAGCTGAGGACAGGCCTCCCGACGAGGCGGGCCTGGGGCCCGAGGCAGGCAGGACCCGGCTCCCTGTCTGCGGGGTGGGGAGAGGGCTGGGGCCCTGCCCGCTGCTGAGGCGGTGGTCCTGCCCTGACCCGGGCCCTTCTCCTAGGGCGTGGAGGACGCCTTCTACACCCTGGTGCGCGAGATCCGGCAGCACAAGATGCGCAAGCTGAGCCCACCGGACGAGGGCGGCCCCGGCTGCCTGAGCTGCAGGTGCCTGCTCTCCTGACGGCAGCGGGGGCGCGGAGCGCTGGGTGCCACGCAGGAGGCGGCACAGCAGGGAAGGAGGGGGGTGCCGCCAGAGCCCGGCCCCCCAGGCCGGTGGACAGAGTGCCCACGGGCCTCCCGGGACGCTTGGCACAGACTCTGGTGAACTGACGCAGCTGGCCCCCAGCCTCGCTCTCCTCCAGCCCTGTCCTGGCCCAGCGGGCGCAGGCCGAGTCGCAGTAAATTATTTCATGATCTTGACCTGGCGTCTGCCTGAGGCCAGGATGCCGCAGCGCGTGTGGCCTCCCAGGAGGCAGGGAACTGCAGCTTCGTCTGGGCGGCGGCCGCCCCGCCTCCGTGTGGCCCCTGGCATGTCTGTCAGAGTTTTCTGGGTGCGGCCAGAACCGGCCACCTGACACACGGGAGTTTCTCAACCTTTAATCAGCAAGGGGGGATACTGAGGCCAGATACTGTCTGCGGAGGTCAGGGAGGAGCGGGCCACTGGGGCGGCTTTCGGGGCACTGCCCGGCTCTGCTGGGGCCGTGCTGGTCCCGGCACCGCGAGAGGCGCTGGCTGCAGGTGCCCCGGGGCAGGGGGGCCCTCTGAGCCCAGCGCCGTGTCTCCAGCAGGCTGGGTGGAGCTGGTGGCTGGGGTGGCTCAGGCAAGAGCTGAAGGGGATGGACCGCGTTCTGCCTCAATGCAGGCCTCAATTCGCCTGTGGCCTCTTGGTTCACCAGGAAGTCTGGGGGGATCCTGTCGCTGGGGCCGCTGTCCCGAGGGCAGTCCTGGGCTGGGGGTCGGTGGGCCAGGCATGGAGCCCGGGCTCCCAGAGGGAGGCCTGTGGCCGTGGCCCCCGTCGTGTGGCTGCTCTGGCTTTGGGCTGGCCTGGCGGGGCAGGGTCCAGGCTGCTCGTGTGGGGCCGGGGGGCCAGGGAGGGCCAGCCTGTCCGCTCTGGGGAGTGTCTCGATACTGGGAGGGGTGGGGGTGCCTGGGGGCCAGATCCAGCCACTCGCTGGGAATGCACGGACCGGGTCGGCTTCCCCACCAGGCCAGGTGACCTGTGCAAGGTGGGCCTGTGAGGCCTACGTGGCCACCCCGGCCCGACACTGGGAACTGCCCTCAAGCCCGCTGGCCTCCGGCCTCTGCAGGGGCTGACACTGCCCAGCCCTGGCCGGGTCGGCCGAGTCTCAGAGCAGAGGAGCAGACGGATGGGGTGAGGAGGAAGCCCCGGGACCCCCATCCCTCATTGCCCCGGGGTGACTCGGGACCGCTGCTGAGCCTGCCTGGGCCGGGGGAGGTTGCCTTTCATCCCGTGCAGCTCAGCCATTGAGAGGCTTGCAGGACCCGGCCTGGGGACAGCGTGTCCTGCAGCAGCTCCTGCAGGCCTTCCAGGAGCGGGTTCTGGGGGGGAGAGTGCCATCCGGTCAGTGGGGCCCCCCCCAGGAAGGCCCGGCCCCCCACTCCGGAGCACCCCCTGTGGGAGCGACATGTCCGCTGTGCGTCACGCCTGGGGCTCCAGCCGTGCCCGGTGTGGGGTGGGCATGCTCCGGGCAGTGGGCTGGCTGGGTCTCCAAGGCCTGCTCGCTCCACATGGGTGGAGCAGGGTCAGAGGGCGCGCTCCGGGCCAGTGGGCTGGCCGGCTCTCTACTGCCTGCTCCACACCGCCACTGGCTTTATGCACCTGAGGACTTGTGGCCGTGAGCACGCGCTCGCCTTCCAGGATGTAGGTGTCTCCAGGCTTCATGGTGACGACAAGGGGGTCTTTGCGGACAGCAGGCCCGGCAGGGTCAGCTTGAGCAGGGCACGGTGGGGGTCCCAGCACAGGGTACAAACCCCCCAGTGGCCTCTGGCCCCTGCAGTCCCCCCGGGCTGTAGCAGACCAGCTCCTGCGGGTTCTCATCTGGGGGGCTTGTCCTGGTGGTCTTGGCTCCTGGACTTGGGCTCCCGGGTGAGCCGCCAGCACTCAGGTCGTCCCAGCCCCGCAGGGCAGCACGCTGGCTCGCCCACTCCCGGCTGACCCAGCCTTCCTGACAGGAGCCCCACGCCTGCAGGGGGGCTCTGGGCTGCCCTTGGACACCCCCTGGTGGGGCAGGGGCCTGGCGTGTCAGGAGGGGAGCTGGGCCCCCACCGGCATCTGGAGGGGGCAGGAGCACTGGGGGCCCCACCTCCTGGCAGCCTTGCCCAGTCGAGGAAGCCCTGAAGGGACCGCTCGATGCTGTGGGTCCTTGTGGGTGGCTACTCCTCGTGACGGGCCGCGTGGGGGTCAGGGCTGCTCTGGGCCCGGAAGCAGCCTTATCTCAGGGCCCAGGGCCCCCGCAGCTGGGGGACGTGCCCCGCGGGAAGAACGAAGCCCGCGGGAGCCCGGCTGCCGGTGTGGCACAGTGGCCAGCTCGCGGGTGCGTCTGCGTGCTGCTGCTTCGGCTTGGGGGTGCCCCTGCTGAGAGTGAGCTGGTGATGGGCCTGAGATCGTAGCAGTCTCGGGAACCCCGTATGAAGAAGCCTGAGGAGCCCCCAGACCCCACAGGTCAGGGCTGCCCCCACCGAGGGTCAAGTGCCGCCCTGACCCCGGCCCTCAGGGCCTCTCAGTCCTGGCTGGACACGCTCTTCCCAGGCAGGACACCCTTCCTGTGGGGCCGGGGCTGGGGCAACGCCCTTTGGCCCAGCTCTGCTGCCGTCCTGGGCTGAGGGTGGGCTGGGGACCGGCCCTGGCAGGTGTCCCAACCACAGCAGGGGTTCTGGGACTGAGGGGCAGGGAGTGTGGCCCACGGGGTGGCTAATGGGGCCGTGCTTGATTGTCTCCTGGGCCTGGGAGTCAGGCTGGGCACATGGTGTCGCCACCTGGGCCCCACCTGGCTGTGGCCTCAGAGGGCACTGGGCACCTGGTGGGCATGAGGCAGGGATGGGGGTGCCCAGAGGCCAGCGTGGGGAGCCAGTGCCCTTCACTGATAGGAAGATGGACTTGGCAGGGTCCCACCAGCCCTGCTGCTGGGGGAGCTCTCCCGGGAGACCCTGGCTCTGGGGCACTCCCAGCAGTCCAGGGCAGTCACCTACCACGCACGGCCTGCTTCTCGTCAGTCATGAGCTGGACCAGCGCCAGAAGCTGTCCTCCTGGTCCAGGAGCGCAGCAGGACGGCTACAACCTGGTTCACGCCAGGCTCTTGCCAGAGCCAGACACAGAGAGAGGGCCACCCAGAGGCTTCCTCGGCTCCTGGACGGGCTCCTGGCTGGCGGAGCTCAGTGCCCTGCAGGGGCCACCTGAGATGCCCTCGGGACTGGTGCGGGGCCAGCCCACCTTGGTCCCCTCTGAGATGAGGTGAGTGGGGCGTTGGGAACCTCCTGCTGTGAGGGCAGGCTGGGGGCTTCACCTGGGAGGGCACATGGCCAGGGGCTGGCCCAAGACCCCAAGGTGGGCAGCCCCTGGGGCCCTCTCAGCTGGTGTTCCTTGAGGGAACGTTCTGGAAAGAGGCAGGCAGAGGGGGAGCTGCGCCTCGGGGGCCCTACAGGTGCCTGGGTTCCCGGGAACCTTCGTTCCTGCCGAGCTGCTGCTGAGTGATGCGGCGGACCGAAAGTCCCTTCACAACAGTGACGCTTGTTTGGCCGAGTTCACTTGTGTGGAGCGCTTCCCCTGGCAGCCCTGCCAAGCACGGGGTTGTTCCAGCCAGGAGTCGGGTGCCTTTCTGCCCTGAAAAGTGGAGCCTGCACCCAGTGTTTCTGCCTCAGTCTGAGGTCGGGGGGCCCTGCACCACCTCCTGACCAGCTCTGAGATGCCCCTGGGCAGGGCGGGGCCTGGGCGCAGGGGTACTCCCAGGTCGTGCCCAGAGCAGGCCTCCAGCACGCGGACCAGGGCCTGCTGTCTGGGGAAGGGACACGGAGTGCATGTTTCACGCTGATCTTCATTTCATACTGTCTGACAAACCTTCACGACAAAATAGGTGTGTTTCAGAAGCCGAGAAAGCAGTGAAGTTGCACTTCAGTGTTAAACGGTTTTCAGGGGTAAAGTCTACGTGCAGTGACGCAAATACCCCAGGTGTGCGGTTCGACAAGGCTTTATTGTTCCAGCTTGCACATGTTACGGCTCAGTCTCCGGGGTGGCAGCCCCGTGGGTTTCTGCACACTCTGACCTAGGCTCCCTGCCCACGAGCCCTAGCAGCCGCTGACACTTGTCCTCCCGGGGCGATGCCTTTTCCAGAAGGTCCTACGAGTGGATTCACAGGTGGGGCTGGGTTCCTTTTAAGACGCACAGGCCCTGTTGAGCGAGTCAACGTCCTGTTCCACTTGGTGGAGCCCCGTGGTGCATCCATCCCCTTGTGGAAGATCATCTTGGTTGCTTCCAGTTCTTAATGATCACGGAGAGAGCAGTGATGCTGTGTGCAGGTTTTATGGATGTGGGTTTCAGCTCATCTGCGTGAGTACCCAGGAGCGTGATGCTGGCCACGTGGTGAGGGCGAGTGTGCTGGGCGAGAAGCCGCCGGCCGTCTCCGCGGTGGCTGCGCGTCTGTGCCCCGCCGCCCACTCCCGCCCGTGCTGGATGCTGTCCTCGCGCACGGTGGCTCCTCCTCTGGGCGAGTCCTTTATTAGATTCGCCATCGGTGAATACTTCCTCCCACCCTGGAGCTTTCTGTTTCACTCTAACAGTCTGGTGCAGAATTCAATGTTACATGCAGACACAGTTCTCACAGGTGCCCTGTCTCTCACCTGATCGGCCTCTCCCCTAGCGCCCATCGCCTCACCCTGTCCTGACATTCTGGCTGCTGATGCCACACGTGAGGCCCCTGGGGAAGGGACATGGGAGCTTGTTTCACGCTGATCTTCATCGCAAAGAAGCCAGAGGTTTAAGATGGAGCCAGCGGTTGGCACAAGCCACGCCCACTGTGCCTCCAGCAGGCAGGGTGCGTCCCTGGACAGCGGTGGCCAGGCCCTCGGTCTCGGATGCTTACCAGCTGGCCCGCTCCAGGAGACCTCGTTCTGTGGCAGGTCTGTGGGCTGGCAGGGGTGGCGGGGCTGGCGGGCCCCACCAGGCTCAGCCTCACACCTGGCTCCTGTCCGCACGAGGCCTGCAGCCTGGTGGCCCTGCGGGGCTGGCTGTTGCCTGGCTGACGCCCCTGGACCTGGCATTAGAGGTCAGCAGCATCACAGCCACTGTCTGCGGGTGAAGGCAGTTGTGGGACCATCTGGCTTCAGGGCCGAGGAAGCCCCTCCATAGAGCCCTCATCGTGAGAGGAGTCGGGTGGCCGCTCCACACCTGCCTCGCCGCCGCGGTCCCGTCTGGGCTAGACCCCTCTCCTCTCCAGGGTCCCGGCTCCGAAAGCACCTCTTGGTCCGGAGCGAGCGCGATCTCTTGGCTGTGCACGTGCGCCCTGCTTCTGTCATTGCAGAACCTGCCCTCCCGACCACCCACACGGCCTCCCTGGCTATCAGGGTCTTAGCCCTACACCCACGTCCGCGGACTGGAACAGGCTGTTCGGAAAGCAGTGAGGTGTTGGAGGCCTGACCTTAGGGGATCACAGCAAAAGCTTCCGGTGTAGCAACCGGGTCACGGCCAAGCATGAGAGAATGCCTGGGTGTTTTCGACTGCATCACAGGGCTTGAGGAATCTTAGTCCCCTGACCAAGGGTGGAACCCTGGCCTTCTGCAGTGACCGTGCCTAGGCCTAACCATTGGACCCCTGGGGGAATTCCCAAGAATCCGTTTTTAAAACTCACGCTGAGAGCCTATGGACAGGGTGCGGCTGGACATTTTGGGTTCACTGTAAAACACCCATGCGGGTCAAATGTGTGGTGAGTACGGACAGGACAGCGTTGCTGGGGTTGGACCTGGCTGATGAAATTCGGGCGGGTTGTCACACTTTAAAAATGAAAGACAGCGACCCCATGGGTTGCAGCCCACGAGGCTCCTCTGTGGGATTCTGCCGGCAGGAATACTGGAGTGGGTTGCCATGCTCTCCGCCAGGGGATCTTCCCATCCCAGGGATCAAACCTGGGTCTCCCGCATTACAGGGGGATTCTTTACTGAGCCACCATGGAAGGCGCTAGTAGTAAAGAACCTGCCTACCAATGCAGGAAACGTAAGTGACCTGAGTTTGATCCCTGGGTTGGAAAGATCTCCTGGAGGAGGGCATGGCAACCCACTGCAGTATTCTTGCCTGGAGAATCCCATGGACAGAGGAGCCTGGCGGGCTACAGTCCTTAGGGTCACAAAGAGTCAGACACGACTGAAGCGACTTAGCACGCAGATGCGCACACACTTTAAAAATAATAAATGATGGAAATGGTCTAAAAAAGCAGAAATGTATGACGTAAGGGCGGGCATCATTTTGACCGCTCCCCCTGGCATTCAGTCCATCTGGGCTGGGGCCGGTCTGGTCTCTGATGCCTGGCGCCTTTCCCACCCGCGGGGCCCTCTGGGGCCTGCTGAGCGATCCCACCTGGGCCCCCTCTCCCCCGCCCACTGCGCCGCGGCCCCTGCTCCTCCCGCGCCCACTCTCCCCCCTTGACGCTCTCCCCGCACAGCCAGGAGGGAGAGGCACCTCGCTGCCCAGCCCCAGGGACCCAGGGCGCCCGGATCACGACGCGGTTTTAGAAAGTGTGGCTCACGCTCCGTCATCTGCTTTGTGTCTGGGGAGTGGAGTCCCGCCCGCGCCTGCCTTCTCTGTGGGCGCGGCCAGTATCAGGCCTAACCCAGAGCCACTGCCCGCCGCTGCGTGGCCAGCGGAACAAGAGCTGTTTCTGCAGAAACCTCTGGCTTCTTTCTGAAGCTAAGGCGGGTCACCAGGGACGCCCGCGTCTAAAGCTCAGGCCCCTGCCCGTTAGGGTGGCGCCTTCCAGGCCAGTTGGACCCCTCCTCCGTCCCCTGAAGGGGGCCTTCTAGGATGACCGCGCCTGGGGGGCTGCGCCCAGGTGCGTGGGGAGGGAGGGCGGGGCGCTGCGCCTCTGTCCTCTGACCCCTCCGCAGGAGTCACACCGGACAGGAGGGGCGGGGCGGGGACGGGCGGGGCTAGGGACAGGAGGGGCGGGGAGGGGCGGGGCGGGGCGGGGAGGGGCGGGGCGGGCGGGCCTCGGCGGCAGCTCGTTTCCTTCCCCTCTGATCGTCTCCCGCTCCTGGCGTCCTCCTGCGCGCGCCCAGCTCGGGGTCCGCGAGGACTGGACGGCTGCTGAGGGCTCAGGCTCCCATCACCCTAACCTAAAACAGCCCAGGAGGAGTGCGGAGCCCCACGGTGCTGACAGCTCCCTGTCAGACCCTGCGTAGGGTGCAGAAGTTTGTCTTTGGGGCTCCCCGCAGCCCTAACAGACGCGCACGTCTCCCGGTTCAGAGCTCCCTTTTGTTCATACGGTGGAACACGCTTGGCCTCCGCACATTATCCTGATTTCTGCATATACCTGCCTGGTTTGGGGGCCCTTTCAGGACTGGGCGTGATGCTGGCTGTGGCCCCTCAGTGGCCAGTGGGTGTCCGCCACCTCACTAGCCTCCTAGGCGCCCTCCTCCGGCTGAGGCTGCAGCTCCCCCGCCGGGAGCACAGGGTGCCCTCCGCGGCCGTGTGACCTGGGGTACCCTCGCGGAGAGGCGCTGGGCAGAGGGAACGGACCGCATGTAGGGACCTTACTTAGGAAGGCTTTCTTAGCTTTCTGTGCTAATCTTTGGAACTCTGCATTCAGATGGATATATCTGTCCTTTTCTCCTTAGCCTTTCGCTTCTCTCTTCTCGCCTAACTGTTAGGCCTCCTCAGACAGCCATTTTGCCTTTTTGGATTTCCTCTTCTTGGGGATGGTTTTGATCATGGCCTCCTGTACAATGTTATGAACAGGAGTTCAGAATTGTCCATAGTTCTTCAGGCACTTTATCAGATCTAATCCCTTGAGTCTGTTTGTCACTTCCACTGTGTAATCATAAGGGATTTGATTTAGGTCATACCTGAATGGTCTAGTGGTTTTCCCTACTTTCTTCAATTTAAGTCTGAATTTTGTAATAGAATGGGAAAGACTAGAGATCTCTTCAAGAAAGTTAGAGATACCAAGGAAACATTTCATGCAAAGATGGGCTCAATAAAGGACAGAAACGGTATGGACCCAACAGAAGCAGAAGGTATTAAGAAGAGGTGGCAAGAATACACAGAAGAACTGTACAAAGGTCTTAAGGACCCAGATAACCATGATGGTGTGATCAGTTACCCAGAGCCAGACATCCTGGAGTGCGAAGTCAAGGGGGCCTTAGGAAGCATCACTATGAGCAAAGCTGGTGGAGGGGACAGAATTCCAGGTGAGCTATTTCAAATCCTGAAAGATGATGCTGTGAAAGTGCTGCACTCACTATGCCAGCAAATTTGGAAAACTCAGCAGTGGCCACAGGACTGGAAATGGTCAGTTTTCATTCCAGTCCCAAAGAAAGGCAATGCCAAAGAATGCTCAAACTACCGCACAATTGCACTCATCTCACATGCTAGTAAAGTAATGCTCAAAATTCTCCAAGCCAGGCTTCAACAGTTCATGAACTGAGAACTTCCAAATGTTCAAGCTGGATTTAGAGAAGGCAGAGGAACCAGAGATCAAATTGCCAACATCCATAGGATCATAGAAAAAGCACAAGAATTTCAGAAAAATATCTACTTCTGCTTCATTGACTATGCTAAAGCCTTTGACTGTGTGGATCACAATAAACTGGAAAATTCTTAAAGGGATGGTAATACCAGACCACCTTACTTGCCTCCTGAGAAATCTCTATGTGGGTCAAGAAGCAACAGTTAGAACTGGACATGGAACAACAAACTGGTTCCAAATAGGAAAAGGAGTACTTCAAGGCTGTATATTGTCACCTTGCTTATTTAACTTATATGCAGAGCACATCATGAGAAACGCTGGACTGGATGAAGCACAAGATGGAACAAGATGTGTGGGAGAAACAAATAACCTCAGATATGCCACCCTTACGGCAAAAAGCGAAGAACTAAAGAGCCTCTTGATGAAAGTGAAAGAGGAGAGTGGAAAAGCTGGCTTAAAACTCAACATTCAGAAAACGAAGATCATGGCATCCGGTCCCATCACTTCATGGCAAATAGATGGGAAACAGTGGAAACTGTGACAGACTTGATTTTCGTGGGCTCCAAAATCACTGCAGATGGTGACTGCAGCCATGAAGTTAAAAGATGCTTGCTCCTTGGAAGGAAATTTATGACCAGCCTAGACAGCATATTAAAAAGCAGAGACGTTACTTTGCCAACAAACAGCCATTAAGCCATGTTTTTTCCAGTGGTCATGTATGGATGTGAGAGTCGGACTATAAAGAAAGCTGAGTGCCAAAGAATTGATGCTTTTGAACTGTGGTGTTGGAGAAGACTCTTGAGAGTCCCTTGGACTGCAAGGAGATCCAACCAATCAATCTTAAAGGAAATCAGTCCTGAATATTCACTGGAAGGACTGATGCTGAAGCTGAAGCTCCAATACTTCGGCCACTTAATGCGAAGAAGTGACTCATTGGAAAAGACCCTGATGCTGGGAAAAACTGAAGGCAGAGGAGAGGGGGACGACAGAGGATGAGATGGTTGGATGGCATCACCGACTCGACGGACGTCAGTTTGAGCACACTCCGGGAGACGGTGAAGGCCAGGGAGGCCTGGTGTGCTGCAGTCCATGGGGTCGCAAAGAGTCGGACAGGACTGAGCAACTGAGAGGAACTGAAGGGACCTCACTGGGCAATAGGAAAAGACCCGTTTCTTGTCCCAGTTCAGCTCTTCAAATAACACAGGCCTGTGGGTCCTCTGGTGTGGCCGTGCCTTCTCTTCCATGTTTCTCTGGGCGACTTCTTGCTCTTTTCCCCCGGTCTCTGCCCCTCGCTGGGTGTCCATGCCCGCCCTGGTCTCTGCCCCTCGCTGGGTGTCCATGCCCGCCCTGCTCTCTGCCCCTCACTGGGTGTCCGTGCCCCCCTTGGTCTCTGCCCCTTGCTGGGTATCTATGCCCCCCCCAGTCTCTGCCCCTTGCTGGGTGGCTCTATCCATGCCCACCCTGGCCTCTGCCCCTTGCTGGGGGGCTCTGTCGATGCCGCCCCCACCCCCAGCTGTCAGGTGGGCTTAGTTTGATCCCAGGTGGCATCTGTCCATCTCTGGACCAAGTGTTTGTACCAGGCCAAGCAGAATGGGCAGCGGGGCAGGGGTGTATGGGGCCCTCCTGGCAGGCAGGCTGGGGTCGTGGGCCTGGGAGGTGCCAGGAGAGTGCTGGGGGTGGGTGAAGGGCCCCGGAGGCGGCCTGGCCTGTGGGCGCTGCCCCACACGGGGGAGAGGCCTGGTCCTGCCCTCTGTTCTCTGCCTTCACCTGCTCCAGGTCCAGCAGCAGAGACCACACCTGCCCTGGCCCCAGTGGAGGTCCCCCCGCAGACCCGGCGGCACGTTCAGGAGGGAAGCCTGCCCTGAGGCTGGCACGCGCGGGGGACGCCCAGGAGGAGACGGAGGCAGGGGCCCTCCCTCAGCTAGGAAGGGCCGGGGCCCTGCTGCTCTCTCCCTGCGGGGCCCCAGGCTGGGCTGGCTGCAATCCTGGCATCAGATTCTCCCGGGGCCTGGTGAGGCGCCCAGGCCAGTGCCCTTCAGGTTAGGGTGCTCCGTTGCGGCCCTGGTATTTACTCCAATTCCTCAGCATCTTTACTCACTCATGGGCTAACCCGATCTCCAGGGCCTTTCGCTGGAAAATGGGGCATGGTGTTGGCCCAGCTGCCAGCTTCCTAGGGAGGCCCTGAGGGGGGTGAACTCGACAGGGCCAGGAAAGGCCCAGACCCCTTCCAGCCCGAGGATGCCTCGCAGGTCTGGGGCTAGGGCAGCAGGGAACTGCAGCTGTGCCTGGCAGCTCCCCGCCCTCCTGCTGCTGCCGCGTGGACGGGCTTGCGCTTTTGCTGAGTAGAAGCTGCAGCCATGGGTGCTGAGGTCCTGAGTGCTGAAGCTGGGCAGCCCCTCCCGACCAGAAGGCAGCGGAAACAGGGTGAGGGCCTGCGCCCGGCCCCCACGGACCCCCAGGCCTCAGCCCGGGAGACTCCGGACGGGAGGAACGACCCCCGGAGGGTGCTGGCTCGGGCTGGGCTGCGTCCCCTCCCCCTGCCACTGCCCGTCGCCCGCTCTGCCCTGAGCTGGCCAGCCCTGCCAGGAGAGCGGAGGCCTGGTCAGGCTCAAGAGCCTCAGGTGAGTCGTTGCCCAGGCTCTCGCCCGGTCCAGGCCACCCTCCTCCAGGAGCCCAGCACCCTCAGCCCCACCTCTGGAGCTCCATCCCTGCACACGCACACCTCCTCCTCCTTCCGCTCTGGGGCCTGGCCTGCCCTTCCACCCCCAGACCAAGGGGTCTCTCCGCCAGAGAGGTCTTTGAGCACCTGGAAATGCACCCCAGATGGGAAGGAGGGGCGTCCTGATGACTCACGGCAGAAGTGTGGCGACTTCGTGCCGCCAGAGGTCAGCATCTTTCCCGGGTTCCACTGGGCCCATGACTGGCCCTGAAACCCAGAGGGGCCAGGGGTGAAGACATTGTGGGGCAGGAGGCCTCCCCTGCCCCGCGTCCCAGGGGCCCAGCACGGACCTGCCTGCACACCCGGCTAGGATCCTGCCTGGGCCGCCTGGTCCCATGTGCTGGTGCCCCTACCTGGGCCACCCCCACAGGGAGTCAGGGACCCAGTCAGAGCAGGTGCAGCCCCGGGCAGAAATCACAGCAGCCGAGGCGAGGATCACAGCCCCCAGGAGCAGGGGCGTCCCAGCGGGGACCAGAGCTCCCTGATGAGGATGTCCACCCAGACCCTGCCTGTTCAGTCTGGCTGTGAGCCCGGCCTGGAGCACAGCTGCTGCTGCTGCCGATGGCCCCGCCTGGGCGCCCCTGCTGCTCCTCGGCTCTGATCCCTGCTGGGACGCCCCTGCTCCTGGGGGCTGTGTAGGTGGGAGGTCAGTCCCTGCCTGGCCGCCCCCGCCCTGATGGCTCTGATCCCTGCTGGGAGCCCCCGCTGCTCCTCAGCTCTGGTCCCTGCTGGGACGCCCCTGCTGCTGGGGGCTGTGGTCCCTGCTGGGGCGTCGCCCCTGCTGGGGGCTCTGGTCCCCACTGGGATGTCCCTGCTCCTGGGGGCTCTGGTCCCCGCTGGGACGCCCCTGCTCCTGGGGGCTGTGATCTTCGCCTTGGCTGCTGTGATTTCTGCCCGGGCGTGCACCTGCTCTGGCTGGGTCCCTGACTCTGAAGAGACACATTCAAGCCTCACCTGATTCACCTAAGATCCCTGCCAGGACTCACCTGCCTGTCCTGGGCTCTGACCTCTGCCAGGCCTCACTTCCTCATATTTGGCTGTTATTTCTGCTCAGTCCAGGGCCAGCAGGGCCTCCCGCTTCTCCATCGTTTTTGCAAGACAAAAACCCAGACACCCCAGGGCACCAAAGAGCCTCGGAGATCAAATGAGCGAAGCCGGCTCCCTGTTTTAAGCGCTCTGGTCTGTCTGACCAGCAGGGGAGAAGACCACTCTGCCCAGCTGGGTGGCACCCCAGGTTGGCACGTCACGGCTTGCATGCACACTCCTAACACTTCCACTTCCCAGCTCCCCTCCCAGCCGCCTGAGAGATCCTGTCACAATGCGATGACAGGACAGGAAGGGAGCCAGAAGGCCCAGCAGGAGTGCCGAGCACAGTGCAGCGCACCCTGCCCTGGCCCTGAGTGTGAGGAAAGGAGAGGCCAGACGCGCGCGGGGCAGGGAGCCCTGAGGCTTCCGGGAGCACGCCCTGCTTAAGCGGATGCCCGAGCGACAGGGCACTGCCCTGTGGCCCCGCGGTTAGGGGGCACAGGTTTGATCCCTGGTCGGGGAACTGAGATCCCACGTGCTGCTCAGCACAACCAAGGGGAAAAAAAAGCATGAGCCACAGAAAAAAAATGGATAAAGTAGACTTTATCGAAATGAAAAGTTGTGCTTCAGATGACCCCATCAAGAAATGTAGAGACAGCCCACACAACGAATAAAGAATATCTGTGAATCACCTATCTGGTAAGGGGCCTAGTATACAGACTACATTAAACTCCTAACTCAACAGTGAAAAGCAGCGGCTCAGTTAGAAAACGCACAGAGGATGCGGACAGACCTTTCTCCAAAACCCACCCAGCTCCCGAGGGCGAGGCCAAGGGCACGTGCACATCTGGGTCACACGGAACGGCTCCTCCCAGCAACGCGAGCCCGGGGAGAGCCGGCAGCCCTTCCGGACCGCGGACCGGAAGCGCTGATCCGGCTACACGTGGTTGCCCACGCTGCTCCGTGGAGGAAATCGGACGCAAGAGACCACAGACTCCGTGATGCCACTGAGCCGAAACGTCCCGCGCCGCCGGGTCCACAGACTGAGACCGGGTTAGTGGCGTCCAGGGCTGGGGGAGGGGCGAGGGGCAGGTCTGCTGGTGAGTGAGGGGCTCTGAGGAGGTGCTGAAATGTGGACAGAGGGTGATGGCTGCGTAACCCTGTGAATACGCTAAAACCACGGAGCGGGATATTTTAACACCTGCCTTTGGCGCTGTGAGAGCTGAAGGAAAGCTCTCTGACCAGATTCCCACCGTCTCAGCCCCAGGACCCCCGCCCCCAGGCAGGCCCCACTCGGAGGACCATGGGGCTCTGGCACGCGGCGCTCACACCTCCATTCGACTCTCCTTGCAGCCGGTTCTCGCTGGTGATCTGCCCAGGGGACACCCTGGCCGACCCTGAGGGCACTGGTCGGGGGAAGGACACGCGCGACCTCAGGGGCCTGCGTGGCTGAGGGTCTCTCGTCCACAGTTCTGAACACTGCGCAGGGGAAGGGCCACATCGTCCCGTTCACAGTAAGGGTCCACTCAGGCCTGGAGACGCACAGGAGGCCCGGCCAATTGGGAAACGGCTTGGGTGTGTGAGACTCATGGAGAGGACCAGGGGCAGGGCACTGCAAGGGTCGAGGGCTGAGGCCCTGCGTCCCCACCTCGGCCCCCAGGGAAGACAGACTCCTGCGGCCTGTGTCCCTGACCTGGGGCAGGAGGAGAGACACGGGAGGGTCCCGGACACGAGCGTGGGGCCCTGGAGTGGCTGAAGCTCTGCTTGCCACATGCCTCCGCCTCCCAACTCCTCTGCCCTTTGCCCTTCACCCCCTGCCCCTCCATCCTTCTTCCTCCCTCGGTTGCGGCTGCAACATTGCACCCACCAGCCCCTCACCCCCTCCCTTTCTCCGGCCTTCTCCCCATTTCCCGATCCAGACCACTGTCCATCCTCCTCAGCCCCACTCCGTCCTCCCCACTCCCTCCTCCCCCCAGCACTACTTCCTGCCATCCCCCACCCCACACCCCTCTTCCTGCTATCCACCCCCCTCCGGCTCCACCTACCCGCCTCCTCTCCCTCCGGCATCCTCTCTCCCGCCTCCTCTGGGCCAGGACTCTAAGCTCTGACCTTGGGCTCCTTTCAAGGACATGGGCACCCCTGGCAGCAGCTCTCCCCACATGGACTGCTGAGGGGGCTGGATGCGCCTGGCCCGTGGTTGGCGCTGGGGGTCAGTGTTGGCCCGGCTGGAGCCCAGGGGAGTGAAGTTACCCACCGTGGCCTCTGCCCCAGCGTGGCCACAAGGCTCAAGGGTGGCGATGGTGCTCACCTTTCTGACCTTGAGCTGCTGGAGCTGCGCCTTGTCTGTAACGATGGACCAGGGTCGGGTTGGGTGGGTTTTAGCAGCGCAGTCAAGTGAGGATCAGAGACCCGTGAGGGCTTCCAACTGCCTACAGACATGAAGCAGAGTGGGTGCCAGCAGTGGGCGGAGCTGTGGGGTTGCTGCCACTCCAACCCACGGTGGGACCCCAAGTCAGAGGTCAGGGTGGTTCTGAGCCTTTTACCTTGCAGGTGTCTTGCCCGCGGGAGAGGGTCGTGACACCCTGTGGTCTCAGCTGGGAGGTCTGTGCTCTCCCACCACCCCTGGGCCCCCTCCCGAGCCCAGGCGCTCCCTCGAGAAAGGAGGTGGCGCGCCATGGTTGCCCGGTATGGCCTCTGTGTCTCACATAGCATCACGTCACGCCCTTTCCACTTAGCAGTCTCCGGAATCTTCCCCACGCCCTCCCAGGGTGTGTCTTTGTTAAAGGCTGTGTGACCTGCATTTAGTGGGTGCACCATGCTCCACTAGGGTTCCTTAGTGACAGGCACCCCTGTTCTGGTGTGACGGGGGCTCCAAGCACTTGCTCCTCCCGCCTCGGAGGATGCGGTCTGTCTCCTCTGTGGAACCCACAGACCCCCGGCCGGAACCCTCCCAGGTTCCTGGGCCCGCAGACCTCCCCTTGTGGTGAGCAGTGCACGGCGACACTGCTCTGCTCCCAATCTGCGCATCTCTTAGTGAGATGAACAAGCGTGTTCTGTCAGCTTCCTTTCTACTGTGAACTACCTGTTCGTGTCATTTCCCACCCTTCTGCCCTCTAAGAAATTGATCTGTAGGAACTCCTCACACATTAAGGACATTAGATCTGGAAATATTTTCCCACAGTTTCCTATCTTCCTCTAAGTTTGATTTGGGTTTTCCTCCCCAAGCAAATACTTGATTTTCATGTGGTTGAGTCTGTTATAAGCAGCATGGAGGATTCTATGTGATTTAGAAAGGCTTTCCTCAGTTACAGCGGCGTGAGTGAGCTTTCCCTGTGACTTGCGGCTGCTGCGGCTAGTCCCTCCCCGACTATCCTGGTGCCGCGTGGTTGCTCCTCGGTTCCGTGCACCTTCCGCCCAGGGGCGGCTGCGGGCACGGAGGGCGGCGCAGGCTCCAGGGCTGCCCCGGAAGGGCAGGCTGCGGCAGGCCTTCCCGCCGCTCACTCCTTCCCTCTGTTCTCGTGGGCGGGGCTCAGAGGCAGGGCCCTCCCAGTGGGAAGGGCCTGAGCCGGGAGGGCCAGAGCGGGCCCTGTGCCGGGGCTGCTCACCAGGCCCAGGGCCAGGAGGGCAGGGGCCTGGGGTGTGAGCTCAGCGCTTGCTGTCACTTCTGCCCCCAGGTTAGGGGTCAGGTGGGGCCCCACCAGAAGGGAAGCGGGAGGGCACAGGGGTTGACTGGGAGCTCAGCCAGCGCTGCATCCACAGCCTCGCTCTGCACGGCCCCTGACCCGCAGGAACCGGCTGGGCAGCGACACTCAGGGCCTCACCCGCAGGCGGCATCCTGCGCAGCTGGGCCCCGCCTGCCTCCTGCTTCAGTCCATGAGCTTCAGCCCGGCCCCAGCACAGCAGCCGCCCTGGCCTGGAGCACCCCTGCCACAGGGCCGCCCCATCCACCGCGTCTCCCTGGGTGTCCGAGCCTCCTCCCCAGACTCAGGAAGGCAGCCCGCCCACCCGGCCTGCCCCCAACTCCCGGCTTGTTTTCTCCAGCACTGGGCACCGGGAAGCACTTGGGAACGTGGTCCTGATTCCCGGTTTCCTGAAGTCCACAAGGCGAGCTGCGGGGCAGTTAGGCCACACGTCACAACCGCGGAGCTCGCTGGCCCCGGAGCCTGGCTTGCACGCAGGCTGGCGGAGATGAGAGGCTGTGCACCCAGCAAAGAGCAGTCCCCACCCACTGCTGCTGGAGAGCCTGCGTGCAGCAGCGAAGGCCAAATAAACTAAAACTTTTCAATTAAAAAATAAAGATTGAGGGAGAAAGTAAACAAACAGAAAAATAAGAGCAGTTTTGATCAACACGCAGACAGTAGGGGTGGGGGAGGGCACGCTGGCTGGGACACTGGGGACACACCGCATGGAGATGGGGCCCCCAGGAAGGGAGGTGACCCAACCGTGTTCCTCTCACAACCTCAACAAACGCAAACCCATGGAAACTGAGAGGGACGAGGCGCCCTGCCATCCCGCATGTCATAACCAACGTGTCCTACGGAAATGAACCAGTCCACAGAAGCCTCGACACATGACTGACGGGCTTGACCGAGGGGACGCGTGGAACCAGGGGCTGCCCATGCCTCTTGAGCGTCTGTGCAACGCACACGAGGGGGAGGGCAGACCTCGGGAAGCGCTGCCTGAGGGTTCATGAGGAACAGGTTCTGCCACTAAGTCGGAGCCGGAAGCCCGTTACGGCCTGACCAGGGGCCGGGCGTGTGTGAGGCGCGTGGACGGGCTTCTGCCCCTGGCGGCAGGAGGTCCAAGGTGGGGCTGAGTCAGAGCCCGTGATTTGGCCTGATCCGTGAATGCTGGTGCTTTGGGGGCCCGGGGGCAGCCTTGACCCACGTGGCACCTGGAATGCAGCTGCACCCTGCATCCTCCTGCACGTGGGCACAGAGGCCAGCCACTCGGACCTGCAGCAAAGACTCCTACCGGGCTCCAGGCTCAGCTCGAGCCCTCGGAGCCAGGAGAGGCCCGTGGCTTGGTGGCCAGGCCACCCGGGGACCAGGGGCAGCAGCTCCTCCTAGGTGAGCCCCACGGAGCCCTGCCAGGGCTGGAGGTGAAGGGCTCCGTGCAGACATCCCAGCTTCGGGCAGGGAAGGCTCAGGAGGTGGTTCTCCCAGGTGTCTCAGCCCCCGGCCCACCCATCCCAGGAAGAAGATGGACTGGGTGGTGGGAGGCACTGCCCCCACGAATCCTGCCCTGATAAGGGGCAAGGGTGGGTGGTACCCTCATCCAGCCCTGGGTGTGGTCTGAAGAAACCCTGAGGGCTTCCTGGAGGAGCTGGTCCTGTCGAGCTGTGAAACAAACCTGTTTGGTCGCGAGGCACGTGCTTCGTGGGCCTGTGACCGTAAGAAAGGGTTATGAAATGTGTATGTGCCTGTGTGATCTGATGTTTGAGGGAAAAACAACAAAAGCTTGAGAACATTTAAAAAATACACCTGTAGCAAAAACACACCGAGCCTGGGGAGGGCCCTGCTGGGCGCGCCCGGAGCCCAGAGGCACTGGCACCACGGGCCTCACAAAGTTCCTGTTGGTCGTTAGCAAACAAAGGCAACCTCGTACATTTGGAAGCAGCTCTAACAGTTAATGGTTCTAAGAAGACATCATAAGGAAATTAGAAATACTTCAAGCTGGCAACGCTGACAGGCACAGGAGGCGGCAACCACGTGTTTCAGCAGAAATGCCAGCCTTCATCTGGTTTAAGAGTCACCGAAGACCCTGGAAATGGTGGGCGGCTGGGGCGGTAGGAGGCTGGTGGCAGAATGGGGCAGAGCCTCTGAGTGAGAGAGGAGGAAGGAGGTCACAGGAGGCCTGGGAGCTGATCCTTCCAAAGGCCTGGAGCTCACGAGCGTGTCTACCAGCAAGCAGGCAGCTCAGGGACCCCAGGGCAGGGACAGCCCCCAGGGAGCCAGGGCACGGAGGCAGCAGCCTCTCCACTGAGTGAGTGGCCAGCAGGCTGCCGCGCGAGCTGCTCCCCAGACCCGGCTGCGCTCCTCGCCACCACTGGGCAGCCTGTCCTCACCGTTGGTCTCTGCTGACTGTGGTTGGCACAGCAGGCGAGGCTGCTGAGAGCGAGGGCAGCTCAGGGCCACAAGAGACGTGCTGCACAGCCACTGCGGCGGGCGAGGGCGCGGGGCCACGCCTCGGGCACCGGCCCCTCCCTCCTGGCCCCCTGGCAGCTCCTCACCGACAAGACATGGCCTTGTGATCGCACACCTGGATGAGCGCCCCGGAGAAATGAAAGCACGCGTTACGGCAGCCCCTTCCCAACAGCCCTACGTGGGGACGAGGCGCAGGTGTGGCCCCGCAGCACGGGGGCCACAGCCATGACCCGACGGTCATGGTTCTCTCTCCAGAGAGAGAGAGATTTCTCCGCTGCAAGGGCCAGATGCCCACAGCCGGCCCTTGGGGCACGGGGGCCGTGTCCTCACAGGCCCAGGTCGTGGGCCCTCCTGTGCCAACAGTCACCTGCCTGCACATGACATGCCTTCCAGCCGTGCATCTTCTCCTCCTTACAACGTTTCTCTAACCTGCTTCTCACTCCCCGATGACACAGACTCACGGCGACAAGCGCTAATACAACCTGAGGAATACAAGACTGCATCCCACACCACTTTAAGCCGAGTCCTGGCAAAGAGCCGCCCACGTGTCCTGTTTCAGAGGTAATCCTGGGCACACGGACTCCTTGTCCTTCAGCGCTGGTCATTTCCTCAAACTGCAGGACAGAAGGAAGAGTGTCTCCTCCCAAGTGCCGCGTCTACAGGGTACAGCAGAGGCCCGACACTGACGCCAGCAGTTCTGAGGCAGAAATGGGTCAGGCTGAGCTAGGAGCTGCAGGCAAGCTTTCTATTCATAGCCTCCTTGAGGAAAGCGGTGTCTCTGGACGTAGGCCTTTGGGGAAACGGGGGCTAGGAGGTCCTGTATTGTGGCACCAGAGCTGCCTCCGCCCGGCCCCCGGCCCGAGGTCTGGGAGCAGAGCTGGCCCCCAGCAGCCTGTCCTGGACAGGGCGTCTGCCTGCTGGTGGGGGACGACGCGGGGGCCGAAGGGGCTCCTCTCCGGACTCCGCCGGCTCCTGAGACTCACTCGCCAGGCGGCCCCCGGGCTGCTCCTCCTGCTGGCGGCGGCCCCACGCCCGTCCACAAGGCGCCCCGTGTTGCCTCTCGTGGGCCTTCCGCTGCGTGGCACCCTCCTGCGGGCCCCTCCTGCCGGCCCGTGCCCGGGAATGACGACGCCCGGGGTGCCCCTCGCTCCTCCGCACTCGCTCGTTGCTGCTCTTCAGCCGCTCAGTCGTGTCCGACTCTGCGACCCCGTGGACTGCAGCACGCCAGGCTTCCCTGTCCTCCACTACCTCCTGGAATTTGCTCAGATTCAGGTCCACTGACTTGTGATGCCACCTCTGTCGTCCCCTTCTCCTCCTGCCCTCCATCTTTCCCAGCCTCAGGGTCTTTTCCAATGAGGCAGTTCTTTGCATCAGGTGAGAAAAGTATTGCAGCTTCAGCTTCAACATCAGCCCTTCCAGTGAGTATTCAGGATTGATTTCCTTTAGGAACCACCTACTAATATGTGTCCAGACACACTGACTGTGGAAATAAAGGTTTTATTCTAAAGACCCTTCTCCTCTTAAAGTCCTCCAGGGCCCCTGAGCAGAACGAAGACCCTTGTGGTTGGAGCAGACCCTTCCTGACAGACACTGGAGGGCACCACATCTGAGGGCTGACCAGCCAGGAGGAGCAGGCTGGTCTCCAGGCTCCCAATCACCCTCCCGCCCACATCATCCTCACAGCCAGGGGCCACAGTGTCCCCTGCTCCAGTGAGACCCTGGGCGCCCCTGGCCAGCACCTGCAGCAGCCGAGATCTCACAGTCTCCATTAATTCCATTACAAGTGTCCACCCACAGGTGTGCATTTGTGGGTACGTGTTAGGTGTGATCTTTCTGAGACCACGACCTCAGGAATCTCCTGGCAACCCAGTGGTTAGGACTTGGCACCCACCGCCAGTGGCCCGGGTTCGATCCCTGCTCGGGGAGCTAAGATCTCACAAGCCACACGCAGCACAGCTGAAAAAACAAGCAAATAGCAGCAACAAAACCTGCCTTTTCCCTCCGTTTTATGAGTTCACGTCATGGAGCTCCACACCGTGACTTCTCCCACCTCTGTGCCCAGCAGGACCCCCAAGCAGGCCCGTGAAGCAGCGTCTCACCTCTGCTGACACACCTCCTGCATCTGCGTGGCATCCCACGAGCTGCCGTGCTCGGCCTGTGCACACATGGCTGTCGCTGGTCCACACCTGGCTCTTCGCTCCACATGGCTCTGCCCCCTCCTCCTTCTCCTCCTCTCCCTGGCTGGAGCCCTCTCTGCTGTGCTCCCGGGACCTGGAGCTTGGGGTCAGCCTCACACAGGGCTGGGGCTGCGCTAGTGGGAGTCCAGCACAGTCTCCCCAGGAGCCCGTGTTTCTGCCACCACAGGCAAAGCTAAACAGTCTCCCTGTGTCCTCCTTCTGTGGGGTGGCCTGATTTCCGGGAGAGAAAGTTCTAGGTCAAAGGTCACATATCATTTCCACTTTGCCAGACTGCTTTCCAAACAACCATCCCTCCAGACAACACCACTAACATCAGGACACACATCGTTGCTTCGATGGAGTTTGCTTCTCATGGGAAGTCTGACTGCAGGGCAATCAAGGCAGTCAATTCTAAAGGAAAGCCACCCTGAATTTTAAGTTGGGAAACGTGATTCTCACACTTTATTCTTCTTTTTCAAAACTGTGTAACTTATTCTTGTTCGTTGCGTCTCCACGTGTAAGTTTTAGAAGCAGCTTGTCTCTATCTACAAAAAGACTTGCTGGGATTTTCACTGGAATTCTAATTAATTTGTAGAGCAACTTAAGGAGAACTGAGATCTTCACTATGTTGAGTCTTTCTGTGAATGGACATGTAGGACTCTCCATTTATTTGTCTTAAAATCCTTCCCTCATGTGTTACCTGAGTCTCTGTGCTGCAGCTGAAACTCACACGACATTGTGCACCCGCCCCACTTCAGCCCCTCTTGGCGGCGATGGGTCTTCACTGCAGCTGGTGAGCTTCCTCTGGCTGTGTGCAGGGCCTTCTCCCGCGGCGCACAGGCTCTACAGCACACGCGCTCGGTGGTGCACGTGGGCTTACTTGCTCTGTGGCAGGTGGAATCTTAGTTCCTGGACCAGGGATGGAAGCATGTCCCCTGCAGTGGAAAGTGGATTCTTAACCACTGGACCACCAGGGAAATCCGTCTTTATAAGTTCTTAAATATAATCTGTGCAACGCTCAATCAAAAGTAAAGAGGTATATCAGGAAATAAGATGCATTTAAAGGAACAGGCGGCAGAAACTGACCCAACAGAGATGAAGACAGTGGAGCTATTTGACAAGGACTTTAAAAGAAATACACTGAACGGGCTCAAGGAGTGAAAGAAGATGAACAAATCTGGGGGCGGGGAGCCCTGGACACAAACAAAATGAAGCTTCTAAGGAGAAACAGAGTAACTAAGCTCAAGAGCTCAGCGGCGGCTGTGACGGCAGGCCTACAGGTAAGACAGCGAGTCAGTGAAGCAGAAGGCAGCTCAGAGGGGGCCGTGCAGACTGAGGCAGAGTGCGAAAGCGCGTGCAAGCTAGTGCAAAGCACAACAGACACTGGGGTTCAGCGGAAAGGTCAAGAATATTTCTAACTGAGTTCTAGATGAAGGGCAGAAAGAGAGTGAGGCATCCAAAACACGTGAGGAAATACAAGCTGAGACTTTCCCCAGACGGACGAGAGAAGTTGGTCCACAGAGTCCAGGAGCGCAGTGAGCACCGAGCCACAGATTCCAGGGCAGTGAGCTCCGAGAAGGGGAGACACAGGGAAACATACCCAGGCACAGCACAGCAAACCTGATGACTGAGAATAAAGAAGAAAGCTTAGAGCACCTGGGAAGACATGCCATCTTCAAAGGAGTGATAGTAAGAATGACAGAAAGCATGGAAACCAGAAGACAGTGGAATAACATCCTCAGAATGCTAGCAGAAATAAAAGCCAGCTTATACTTCTACACCCAATGAACATATTCCTGAAAACTAAAGAACGTAAAGAAGTTTTCAGAGAAAAAACCTGGCAGAATCCATCACCAGGAAGCCCACACCAAATGAAATGCTAGGTGCTCTCCAGGGAGGGGAGAAAAAAGGGACCCCATTTGGAAGTTCAAAATGCTAGGGCTGAAGAGGGCCTGGTTTCAATCCCAGGTCAGGGAACTCAGACCCACAAGCCACATGGTCAAGAAAGAAAGGTAAGGACTCAACCAGGTGAATCAGGTTAAGTTAAAAATGACCACAATGACATAATTCCCAGTGAACTCCACAGGCCCCCACTGTGGCCAGCACACTCTGGGAGGGGTCCAGCGCATGCGTGGTGGTGACCTGCTGTACTCAGCTTTGTGGGGTATCTCAAAATCGACAAGCACAGGTGAGAAATGCGGGGGAGGTCCTTCCAGACCTTCCTTTCCCTCCTCAGGAGTTTTACTCAGATCTCGATTTTATCTCCTTCAGCTGGGCACCACTTCTTCCTTTCAGTCTGCAGACAGCTGGCCACGCTCCTCACCAGCTCCAGTCTGCAGGTTACCCTTCTGGGCCTGGCCTTCCCCTCCATCAGGGAGTTTCCCTCCATGAGCGATTTCTCTGTTCTGCTCAATGTTGAATCCTCAGCACCTACAACACACTCAGGCACGCAGGAGTCAAGGAATACATTTAGGTTAGACACTGAATTCTTACCATTCATTGCCTATGTTCGGAGAAGGCAATGGCAACCCACTCCAGTACTCTTGCCTGGAAAATCCCATGGACGGAGGAGCCTGGTGGGCTGCAGTCCATGGGGTCGCTAAGAGTCGGACATGGCTGAGCAACTTCACTTTCACTTTTCACTTTCATGCATTGGAGAAGGAAATGGCAACCCACTCCAGTGTTCTTGCCTGGAGAATCCCAGGGACGGGGGAGCCTGGTGGGCTGCTGTCTATGGGGTCGCACAGAGTCGGACATGGCTGAGCAACTTCACTTTCACTTTTCCCTTTCATACATTGGAGAAGGAAATGGCAACCCACTCCAGTGTTCTTGCCTGGAGAATCCCAGGGACGGGGGAGCCTGGTGGGCTGCCGTCTATGGGGTCGCACAGAGTCGGACACGCCTGAAGCAACTTAGCACCAGCAGCAGCATTGCCTATGTTAGATGGATAGATTACACCCATAGATTACAGATCTTTTTAAGTTACAAAATTGCCTCTTTCTTTCAAAACCACTGTCTCTGTCTTGCTCTCCAGCTCCAGTTGTCAGAATCCTGAGATCCAGACTTTGCTCCAAGTCAGAGAACTGACTCGCTGACGTCCCGGGCCCTGCGAGGCTTCTTCCTCTCGCCACGTGGGCTGCTGGCCTGGGGATCAGGTCCAGCCCACTGGGGGCGTGACTAAGTCGGCCCCGCCCCGACACAGCGTGAGGCCCGCCCAAGGCCCCGCCCCCGCCTGGTGCCGCGGGCGCGAGGCCCCGCCCCCACTCTGCGCCCCGCCCCACCGCGGGCCCCAACACTGAGGATCGGGTCCAGCCCCGCAGGCCCCGCCCCGCCGCAGCGTGAGGCCCGCCCAAGGCCCCGCCCCCGCCCGGTGCCGCGGGCGCGAGGCCCCGCCCCCACTCTGCGCCCCGCCGCAGCTCGGGCCCCAAGGCAGCCCCTCGGTGGGAGGTAGGCCGTGTTCCTCCGGGCGTGCAGGCTGGAGACGGTCCGTCGTCGTGTCTAAGTCAGTCACTCCCGCAGTCTATCAGCAGGTGGGCCAAACAGATGACTGACCGGCCCGAAGTCAGTTCCCACCGACGCAGCTTTGGTCTTCCTGTGTGTGGACGTGCGCCGGGCGCCACTGAGGTTACGCAGCCCGGGGAGACGCGCGCTTGCGAGAAGGGTCTAGGGGTTCGCTAGGTCGGGTTCCCCACCCCCCCCCCCCCCCCCCGCGCGACTGAAGAACTGACGCTTTTGAGTTCTCTCGGGGCGGGGCCCGTGAGGCGGACCCCCGCGGGAGGAGCGAACACCGGCGCGCTCCGATGACGTCACGGCGCCCGAGTGCGCCTCCCGCGTGCGCGCCCCCTGCGGGCCCTCCTCCCGGGGCACGCTGGGAGCCCCGACGCGCGGCGCTCAGTCTGCGCCTGCGCGTCGCCTCCTGGCTCGCTTCGCCCGCGTGATCGTGGGATCCGCTCTTTGGGGTCGTGCAAGTTACACAACCGAGGGCTGGCCAGTCAGACTTTCCTTCTCAAGTTGAGTAACCCCCGACCTTATTCCCCGCAGAACCGACCCTGGGAAGGACAGACAGCCCTGGCAGAGCGCACTCGCCCGGGTGGCTCCCCGCCTTGTGCTGGGCCTTGGGATAGCCACCCGGCCTCGTGCAGCTTTGGCCCGAGGCCCTGGGAGGTGGGCGGGCAGCTCCCGTGGGGAAGAGAATGACGTAAGTGGGACAGCGCCTCGGTGGCTCTGGGCTCAGGTTGTGACAAGGGCTAGCTGAAAACTGTCAGCCTGTGGAGATTGGTTGCCGATATTGAATACGTCTGAACAGTTGTTATAGTTAAACGCTCCGGGAAACAAACTCACTCAGAAGGACAGCGTGGATAGTGGAGTGCAGTTTAGTACACCAGCGGTCAGAGGCAGAGTCTCCTCTTTAGCTAGGGACCCTGATCGACTTTTGTGAAAACCTTATATATCTTAAATGTACTGCTCAAGCCCACATCCCCAAATTCCTTAACCCTAGCCTGGACAGTGTTAAAGGGAGATACAATCAGGTTGCAGCCATGATTCATAATCAGAAGGGGCAGCTGGTTATACACTGTGCTGCCGCTGCTAAGTCGCTTCAGTCGTGTCCGATTCTGCGACCCCATAGACGGCAGCCCACGAGGCTTCCTCGTCCCTGGGATTCTCCAGGCAAGAACACTGGAGTGGGTTGCCATTTCCTTCTCCAAGGCATGAAAGTGAAAGGTGAGAGTGAAGTCGATCAGTCGAGTCCGACTCTAGCAACCCCATGGACTTCAAGGCTCCTCCGTCCATGGGATTTTCCAGGCAAAAGTACTGGAGTGGGTGCTGTTGCCACACCAATGGGGGCCGTAAAGATTACAGAGGCGATTGACTACATAGGGGATTATTGCATTCTTTTTGGCCATGGGAAATCTTGGTATAGAATCTGGTGTTTATCAGTCCGGGAGTACAATTGGGCCGTAGGTATGTTATACCCATGGCTACCAGGCACATAGTCCAAAGTTCACTGAAAATGCAAGATGGAGTTTCCTTCTTTCTCAAGCTGGAGTCAGCTCGGCGTGTCCCTCTCCTCCTCCACAGTGACGCGCGGTGGCCATGGCGTTAGTTGCTTACGAGTCTGTCCACATAGTTACGTATATTCGTGTATACATACCTATTCTTTGTTGTTCAGTTGCTAAGTCGTGTCTGTCCCTTTGTGACCCCGTAGGCTGCAACACACCAGTCTTTCCTGTCCTTCACCATCTCCCAGAGTTTGCTCAAACTCGTGTCAGTTGAGTCAGTGATGCTATCCAACCATCTCATCCTCTGTCATCCCCTTCTCTTCCCACCCTCAATCTTTCTCACCATCAGGGTCTTTGCAGTGAGTTTGCCCTTTGCATCATCAAGTATTGGAGCTTCAGCATCAGCCCTTCCAATGACTATTCAGGGTTGATATCCTTTACTATAGATTGGTTGGATCTCCTTGCAGTCCAGGGGGCTCTCAAGAGTCTTCTCCAGCACCACAGCTCAAAAGTATCAGTTCTTCAGTTCTCCGCCTTCTTTATGGTCCAACTCACATCCATGCATGACTGCTGGAAAAACCACAGCCTTGACTTCACAGACCGCAGTCACAAAGTGATGTCTCTGCTTTTCACTACACTGTCTAGGTTTGTCGTAACTTTCCTTCCAAGGAGCAAGTGTCTTTTAATTTTGTGGCTGCAGTCTTTGTCCACAGTAATTTTGGAGCCCAAGGAAAGAAAATATGTCATTGTTTCCACTTTTCCCCTCTATTTGCTATGAAGTGATGGGGCCGGATGCCATGATCTTAGTTTTTTGAAAGTTGAGTTTTAAGCCAGCTTTTTCACTCTCCTCTTTGACCAGCAGCAAGAGGCTCTTTGGTTTCTCTTCACTTTCTGCCATTAGAGCGGTATTGTCTCCATATCTGAGGTTGATGCTGTTTCTCCCAGCTTGTACTTCCTCCAGCCTGGCATGTCACATGATGCCCTCTGCAGAGAAGTTAAATAAACAGGGTGACAATATGCAGCCTTGCCATACTCGTGTTTGGTATGTCACAGACCCTCCCGTGTGTGCCCATGAAACTTTTAGCCAAGACAGAGTCTGCCACAGAGCCCTGTGAGTAGCTTAGCATCATTGCCCTTTGACCTCCAAGGAGCCTTTCTGTTCGTGTTAGGGATGGTCTCTTGGCTTCTAGAATGAGGAATATGTGGTTTAGGCGGGGGCCCAGCCTCCTCCCTTAATTGTCCTGCTATTCTTGTCTTCCAGTTTCCTCCACAGGGAATGAATCTCCAGTTGCTTTACTCTGGGGGTGGAAGGGGGGCATCTACCTTCTTGCCGTGGTCAGAAGTCTGAAATGCGCCTTAGGGGGTTAGAATGGAGGCATCCACAGGCGGATTCTTTTCAGATTCCGGGCTCCGCCTTTTCCAGCGCCTAGAGGCTGCCTGTCTCCATCCTCAAGCCCTCAAGGCTCGGCGACTCCAGCTGCTGCTTCCGTTGTCGCTCTTCCTCTTTGATTTTGGCTGGTCTGCTTCTCTCTTATGGATCTTTATGATGACGTGGGCCTGCCCAAGTCGTCCAGGATAGTCTCCCCATCTCAGGGTTCTTAACTTGGTCGCATCTGCAGAGACCCCTTTACTAAGGTAACTTGCAGCTTTGGGGATTAGGGCATGGGCGTCTCTGGGGGCTGTTATTCTGCCTGCTGTTCCTTCTGCCTCATTTTTACTTGTAGAATGGAACTGTGTGCACAGGAGCAGTGGGGGCGCACGCGCAGATGTCAGACCGTTTTCTTCTGGAGGATGAGAGCTTGGGTCTCCATTCCCTAGGCTGCCGTGCTCGACCCTGGCAAAAGCGGAACCCCACCCGCCTGCCCTCCCCACCCCGCGTCCCCCCCGCCCCTTGTGAGTCCCCACCTTACTGTGTCGCCCCAGGTATGCCATGTGAACTCCAACACTCGTGAGTAATAAACACACCGCCCTGAAGTTTCCTAACGATCTTTGCTGAAGGCTGCCGTGCAGTCACGAGGGTGGGCCAAGTCACGACGCGCATGGTAAGGCCGAGAGGGGCGTGAGGCAGGTGTGTTGTGACGCTTTTGCCGTTTTCCTGATAGACGTTTAGATTGTTGCAGGTCTGGACAGCTGCAAAACGCTGTAGACATTTTGATCATGTCTCCTGGGCTCATGCGTGAATATTCCTCTTGATTGACACACAGAAAGGGAGGGGTGTGTAGTGCTTACCCAAGCCACGCTCCACATTTGTTACCTGAAAATCTGGGCTTGCTTCTTGGTGGATCTCGAGCCAAAAGACACAAACAAGCCAAAGATGGGAGCAGAAAGGCTCTGTTATTCAGAGCGAGTGAGGAGGACCCCGGTGCCCTTTCCCATAGCGCTGTCTCCCGCCAGGGTCCAAGGCTTGTGTGATTGACGTCAGGAGGGTCGGAGGAGGTCACCTCCACCCCTTCCGTCCAGTAGGTCCGGTGGCTGAGACCGCGGGCTCGTCGTCACCAGAGAAACAGAACCGAGAGTCTTTGCAGCTGGCGTGCCGCCTTCGCTGCTGCTACTTCTCTCGCCTGATAGCAGTGCTGGTTTCTGCATTACTTTCCCCTTAAGGCCAATTACTAAGACCTGTTTAAGAGCCGGGATCCTGCCCAGGCTTAGATCACGGAATGGCTTTGGCCAAAATGGCTTCTCGTCTGTCAGGAAAGCCGGGCCTGTTTCTCTCCTGGGACACCCTACCATGTCTGTGTGTGTGCGTGTGCGCGCGCACACACACACCCCCACACCCCCCCCCCCCCACGCCTGCTTACACACACACGCATTTCACATGCATTTCATCAGCCAGGACAAATACCATCTTTTAAGAAGTGTACCAGGTATCTGATTTCCGTGCCCTGGGAAACGCCCACGTCCGCCTGCGGGTGGGAGGAGGCAGAGGAAGCCCCCGTCGCGCGGTTCCGCGGGGTGGTCGCGGCCCCCCGGGCGCTGCCTCCCCGCGAGGCGGCCTGCCCCGTGCTGGGCGGCGAAGTGCCAAGTCCGCCGGGGACGGCGGGTTCCGCCCGGCTCAGCGGAAAGCGGCGCAGCCTTGCTCGGGGGCACAGGCTCGGCGCGCGTCTCGGAAAGACCCCGGGCCGGGCGGGGAGGGCTGGGGTCCCGCCGTGGGGTCCCCGGTGGGCGAGCGCCCGCCTCGGGGCGGCTCGGCCCCGGCGCCGCCAGGCCCCGCCCGCAGGGCCCCGCCCGGGCCGTGACCCTCGCTCCCGCCTGGCGGAAGAGGCGGCTCGGCCCTCGGGTCTGCGGCGGCTGGAGGTGAGATCCGCGGTCCGGGGGGAGCGGGGCGCCGCGGCATTTCGGGGTCCTCCGGCCACCGGCCGCGGGGCGGCTGACTCCTGGGCCCGAGGAAAGGCGCGGGCCGGGGGCATCGGGAGTCCGCTCCCTAGGGTGGCCCCGGCCCGCCCCTGCGCTCACCCCAGGCCCCCGGACACATGCGGGGCCTCCGGCGCGCGTGGAAGGCGGCGGCGGCCCTGGGTGGCCCCGCACGGGCCGCGGCGCGCCCCCGCTGCCTGCCGCCCCCGGCGCCCCGCAGAGGTAACCGCGCGGCGCCGGGGGAGGCTGGGCCGTACCCGAGGCGGAAGGGACGCGGGCCTGTGTCCGGCGCGGTCTTGCGCAGCTGCTTTTAAGTCGCCGCGCTTTTAAGCGTTAATTCGGGGCCGTTATTGAGATCGCTGGCCGTGACTCGGCCAGGGAGCAGCCCCGCTGGTGGGAGTCCTGATTCCCAAGGAGGCCGTGGGCGGGACGCGTTCTTGTTCCTCCCCAGATCAGGCAGCCTCACCCGGGGCTTGTGAGGAGGCTGTACACACAGCGTCTTTGGGGGAAGTTTATACTTTCTCATGGATTTTCAAAGGGATGGGTGTCCATTGGAGGCTACGAAGCCCCGGCGTCAACGGAAGAATACTCAGGAGAAGTCGGGTCAGGGCTGGGGCGTCTCAGCTGCTGGGATCTGCTTCCTACCAGGGAGAGGCGAGAGCCCTCCTGTCAGGCTGGGAGCCAGGCAGCTGCAGGGCGAGGGCGCAGGTGGGGAGCAGCGTTGGTCCGTGGGGCCTGGGACCGCCTGCTGGCCCCCTTCCTGGGATGACAGGACTCTGAGTCAGGGCTGGGCTGGCCACACCCTGGGCTGGGGGTGGGGTGGGTCTGGTTTTGCTCTGGACAGTGAGCTGGGTGGCCTCTCCAGGGATGGCCCGTCCCGTGATGACGTGTGGAGTGGCCCGGCACCCGTGCCCTGGCCTCAGTTTCTTAGCAGGTTCCCTGCCGGGAGGCGCAGACGCGAGTCTGTGACTCTTGCCTGACTGTTAGCACCAGAGCTCTCCCTGCAGGAAAGGAGTGAGAGCCTTTGCCTGAGCTGGCTTTCTGCCCACTGTGGGCTCCGTCAGCCTGCAGACGGAGGGGCGTCCCCCATTGAGCCAGGCCGGGCCGTGCCAGGCTCGGACACACACAAGTGAGACATTGTTCTCCCAGGAATCTCACATGGGCCTGGGTCACCCTGTTTCCGGAGACCTGGGAAGGTGTGGGTTCCAGGCTCTGGTCTTCACTGAACGGTTGCTCTTTGTATGAAACCCACTCCCTGCCCCGAACCCAGGCAGCCCCCCAGCTCCTGGCTCCCCATGGGCTCCTCTCCTGCGGGCCCCGCCTTCTGGGCCACAGGCAGCAGCAGCCCTGCGTGGCCCTCCTATCCCAGACCTGCTGGCCAGAGGCCTCCCTCCGCTCAGCCTCCTTGGTGAGCTGGCTTCTCAGGGGCAGGTCCCCGGGCTGAGTCAGAGTGAGGTGGAGGGCGTGCCCTGCACCGATTGCCAGCGCCTGGAGGGATCGTGGGAGCAGGCGCCCCGGGTGGCTCCTCGAGTGCAGGTCACTGGGCCTGGGGTCCCCAGCCCCCCTGTCCAGGGCCCCTGAAGCCGGTGCCCCTGAGGAGCTGCTGGTGACCGCAGGCGCCTGTCCCCCCTTGCAGGGGCTTCGGGCTGGGGAGGGCCCAGGTGCATCCTGGGAATCGGCTCCAGCCCCTGTGCCCCCAGCTGAGTCTCCAGGCCTTCTGGCCCTCAGGCCCCCTGCTCCCCCGCTGCCCCGGCTCAGGCAGGGAAGAGGCAGAGCTTTGGGTGGCAGGCTCGCGCTCCCGCTTTCTCCTGTGCGGATGGTGCCCGGGAGGCTGCGAGTGTGGGCTGGGGTATGGGAGCCGCCTCTGCTCCCGCAGCGGCGCCCCGAGCTCTGCGGCTTGTGGCGTCTTTGCCAGGGAGCCCCCTCCCACTCCTGATCCTGGCGGTGAGGTGGATAGAGGCATGGAAGCAGGGAAGCGCGGCAGGCGGGAGCCTCTCCTGGGGTGTGCTCTCCTGGGGCCCTGTGGGGTGCTGCCCGCCAGTGGCTCTGGCCCGTCAGACCTTGAGAGCTTGGCTGAAACGTTTTCCTATCTCCGCTGCCTCTGCCAGGAGACCCTTCACTTCACACCATGAAGCTGGACATCCACTGTGAGCAGCTGAGCGACGCCCGCTGGACGGAGCTGCTGCCTCTGATCCAGCAGTACGAGGTGGTCAGGTAGGACCGCCGTGCCCGCTGACCTGGGGGCCCACCCTCCCGGGGGTGAGCTGTGGTCCCGGGTCACGTCATTTAGAGAAAGTCGAGGTGTCAGTCGCTCCATTGTGTCCAACTCTCCGCGACCCCATGAACTGTAGCCCCCCCAGTCCTCTGTCCATGGGCTTCTCCAGGCAAGAATACTGGAGTGGGTTGCCATTCCCTTCTCCAGGGGATCTTCCTGACCCAGGATCGAACTTGGGTCTCCCTTGTTGCAGGCAGACTCTTTACTGGCTGAGCCACCAGGGAGACCCTCACACTTGTAGACGCACGATACAGACCTTGCGTGTTTTTCTGCGGCGTGAAGTATTACTCTCTTTGTACTTTTCCAGCCATTTGAAGGTAAACTCTGGAGAAGGCGATGGCACCCCACTCCAGTACTCTTGCCTGGAAAATCCCATGGACGGAGGAGCCTGGTAGGCTGCAGTCCATGGGGTCGCTAAGAGTCAGACACGACTGAAGCAACTTAGCAGCAGAAGGTAAACCCATTCTGGCTGGGCCTGCAGGTCGGACTGTCCCCTTCCCCTGGGCATGAAGGTGCTGCAGCCTGCTCCTGGGGGCAGTGTGCCCCCTGCTGTGGCCGAATCTGAGCCCAGACGAGCCCTCTAACCCAGAAGTTCCTCAGGGCTCACAAGCAAGAGACAAGAGCCTGTCTGCTTCACGTTTTCCTTTTGGATTCATTTGAAGTAGTCTTAGGTTTACGGAAGAGTCACAAAAACGAGGCAGGGTCCCCTGTGCCCCATCACCTGGGGTGCTGGTCAAGGTGGGGCGCCGACATGGCCTGGGCTCGCGTCGCCGGCCTGTCTGAGTGCGTTGTGCAGCCCCCACGGCCCCTCCTGTCTGTGATGGCCTCTCTGTCCCCCTGGTCTTTGGCTGCGTGACGTTGGGGTCTGCCTGCTGGGGCTCTGCTGAAGGTCCTCTGACGCCTTCCCGTGGTTGAGTCACGCGTCTTTGGGCAGACAGCACAGTGGCAGCGTGTCCTGCCTGGCGTGCTGTGCCGCGGGGGCATTGTCCCGGTGGTGCCACACGGTCACGCCCGGTGGTCACCGTGGCTGCTGATGAGGGGGTCTTGCCGGTTCTCGGGGTGAGACACCTTCAGACTCTGCTAACATTTTGCTTCTGCTCAGAGCTTTGCCCACCTGTCTTTGCATCTGTTGGTGGGTCTTGCCAGACAGCATTACTGGGACTTTGTCCAACTGGGGTTCTGATTTCTGCATCCCTTCCACACTTATTGATTGTCTTTTCCGGGTGAGAGCTGGCATCCCTCCCACCTGTGTCGACTCGATTGTTTTCTTAGTTGCATGGCAATGGTGCTGGGTCGCGCTCTGGCACGTTCCGCGCTGGCCTCCCTGGGACCTGCAGCGGGGCCGTGCCCTCGAGCTGTTGCGTCTGGAGGACTGAGAAACCTCCAGGTTTGTCTCCTGGAGGTGGACAGGCACTGTGCCCGCTGCCTGTGCCCCGTGGAAGCTGTGGAGGCACGCGTCCCTCCGTGTGCCGTCATCTGCAGTTGCCATCAGTTTCACGAGATGCTCTACTCACGTTTTCCTCTCTCATCGTAAGATGTGTTGTGACCTGTGTTGTTCAGTGTTGGCCCAAGTGAAAGGTTGTTGCTGAGCCGTGAAAGATGCCAGGATTCTTGGCCTCTGCAGGAGAAGAGTTCAATCCAGGGCCAGTGACGAGGCTTGATCACTCAGACCTTTTGTGTGATAAAGTTTTATTAAAGCACAAAGGAGACAGCTTCTGAACAGACATCCGAAGGGGGCAGAAAGAGTGACCCCCTGCTAGTCCGTAGCCGGGTGTTATATAGCTGCTAGCAGTCTGCTAATTAGAGAAAGGGCTTCCCTTGTGGCTCAGCTGGTAAAGAATCCACCTGCAATGCGGAGACCCGGGTTCGATCCCTGGCTTGGGAAGATCCCCTGGAGAAGGGAAGGGCTACCCACTCCACTGTTCTGGCCTGGAGAATTCCATGGACTGTAAAGTCCCTGGGGTCGCAAAGAGTCAGACACGACAGGGCGATTGTGCCCTCCAAGAGTCTGCCTCCCAGTCCTGTGTAGGTTCTGGCAGCTCAGTGGTGGGGTTGATGGTGACCTCCGAGAGGGCTCACGCCATGCCCAGGCCTGCTGCACCCAGAGCCCCTGTCCCTGCGGCAGTCCACTGCTGACCTGTACCTCCAGTGAACTAAAATGGACTGAAATGGGTGAATTTAACTCAGATGACCATTATATCTACTACTGTGGGCAGGAATCCCTTAGAAGAAATGGAGTAGCCATCATGGTCAACAAAAGAGTCCAAAATGCAGTACTTGGATGCAATCTCAAAAATGACAGAATGATCCCTGTTTGTTTCCAAGGCAAACCATTCAGTATCACAGTAATCCAAGCCTATGCCCCAACCAGTAATGCTGAAGAAGCTGAAGTTGAACAGTTCTATGAAGACCTACAAGACCTTTTAGAACTAACACGCAAAAAAGATGTCCTTTTCATTATAGGGGACTGGAATGCAAAAGTAGGAAGTCAAGAAACACCTGGAGTAACAGGCAAATTTGGCCTTGGAATGCGGAATGAAGCAGTGCAAAGGCTAATAGAATTTTGCCAAGAGAACACACTGGTCGTAGCAAACACCTTCTTCCAACAACACAAGAGAAGACTCTACACATGGACATCACCAGATGGTCAACACCGAAATCACATTGATTATATTCTTTGCAGCCAAAGATGGAGAAGCTCTATATAGTCAGCAAAAACAAGACTGGGAACTGACTTGGCTCAGATCATGAACTCCTTATTGCCAAATTCAGACTTAAATTGAACATAGGGAAAACCGCTAGACCATTCAGGTATGACCTAAATCAAATCCCTTAGGATTATACAGTGGAAGTGAGAAATAGATTTAAGGGACTAGATCTGATAGATAGAGTGCCTGATGAACTATGGAATGAGGTTCGTGACATTGTACAGGAGACAGGGGTCAAGACCATCCCCATGGAAAAGAGATGCAAAAAAGCAAAATGGCTGTCTGGGGAGGCCTTACAAATAGCTATGAAAAGAAGAGAAGCAAAAAGCAAAGGAGAAAAGGAAAGATATAAGCATCTAAATGCAGAGTTCCAAAGAATAGCAAGAAGAGATAAGAAAGCCTTCCTCAGCGATCAGTGCAAAGAAATAGAAGAAAACAACAGAATGGGAAAGACTAGAGATCTCTTCAAGAAAATCGGAGATACCAAGGGAACATTTCATGCAAAGATGGGCTTGATAAAGGACAGAAATGGTATGGACCTAACAGAAGCAGAAGATGGCAAGAATACACAGAAGAACTGTACAAAAAAGACCTTCATGACCGAGATAACCACGATGGTGTGATCACTCACCTAGAGCCAGACATCCTGGAATGTGAAGTCAAATGGGCCTTAGAAAGCATCACTATGAACAAAGCTGGTGGAGGTGACGGAATTCCAGTTGAGCTATTTTCAGTCCTAAAAGATGATGCTGTGAAAATGCTGCACTCAATATGCCAGCACATTTGGAAAACTCAGCAGTGGCCACAGGACTGGAAAAGGTCAGTTTTCATTCCAATCCCAAAGAAAGGCAATGCCAAAGAATGCTCAAACTACCGCACAATTGCACTCATCTCACACGCTAGTAAAGTAATGCTCTAAATTCTCCAAGCCAGGCTTCAGCAATACGTGAACCATGAACTTCCAGATGTTCAAGCTGGTTTTAGAAAAGGCAGAGGAACCAGAGTTCAAATTGCCAACATCCGCTGGATCATGGAAAAAGGAAGAGAGTTCCAGAAAAACATCTAATACTGCTTTATTGACTATGCCAAAGCCTTTGATTGTGTGGATCACAATAAACTGGAAAATTCTTCAAGAGATGGGAATACCAGACCACCTGACCAGCCTCTTGAGAAATCTGTATGCAGGTCAGGAAGCAACAGTTAGAACTGGACATGGAACAACAGACTGGTTCCACATAGGAAAAGGAGTACGTCAAGGCTGTACATTGTCACCCTGCTTATTTAACTTCTATGCAGAGGACATCATGAGAAACGCTGGGCTGGAAGAAGCACAAGCTGGAATCAAGATTGCCGGGAGAAATATCGATAACCTCAGATATGCAGATGACACCACCCTTATGGCAGAAAGTGAAGAGGAACTAAAAAGCCTCTTGATGAAAGTGAAAGAGGAGAGTGAAAAAGTTGGCTTAATTAAAGCTCAACATTCAGAAAACGAAGATCATGGCATCTGGTCCCATCACTTCATGGGAAATAGATGGAGAAACAGTGGAAACAGTGTCAGACTTTCTTTTTGGGGGCTCCAAAATCACTGCAGATGGTGACTGCAGCCATGAAATTAAAAGACACTTACTCCTTGGAAGAAAAGTTATGACCAACCTAGATAATATATTCAAAAGCAGAGACATTACTTTACCAACAAAGGTCCATCTTGTCAAGGATGTGGTTTTTCTAGTGGTCATGTGTGGATGTGATAGTTGGATTATAAAGCTGAGTGCCGAATAATTGACGCTTTTGAGCTGTGGTGTTGAAGACTCTTGAGAGTCCCTTGCATAGCAAGGAAATGCAACCAGTCCATCCTAAAGGAAATCCTTCCTGAATGTTCATTGGAAGGACTGATGCTGCAGCTGAAACTCCAGTACTTTGGCCACCTGATGTGAAGAACTGACTCATTGGAAAAGACCCTGATGCTGGGAAAGACTGAGGGCAGGAGGAGAAGGGGACGACAGAGGATGGTTGGATGGCATCAGCGACTTAATGGACATGGGTTTGGGTGGACTCCGGGAGTTGGTGATGGACAGGGAGGCCTGGCATACTGCGGTTAATGGGGTTGCAAAGAGTCGGAGACCACTGAGCGACTGAACTGAGCTGAATTAGAGAAAGGTGTCCCAAAACTCAGAGACTGGCACCAGGCCCCTCACCCACAATATGCATTTTGAGATAACATTGGCATCTGGTGAGTCATCCCAAGCCATGAAACAGTTAACAGAAATCTTGAGGAAAGGCAGGTTTCCAAGTAAGGACATCGTGTCATCAACACAGCTTAAGAGAACATTCGTGTGAGTAACACATACTGGTGTTAGGCAAGTGGGTTCTGAGTCTTAGGCAGAACCAACTTGAAGACAGTCTCGGGTGAACACAGTTCATTAACGTAGCTCAAGAGAACATCCACGTGAGGAAATTGCAGCAGCTCAAGGCTGAGAAGAGGCCTGCAGGAACCAGGTGTTGCCATGGCAACACAGGGTTTTAAAAGTGACCTTTTGTAAAATTTGTGTGAAGGTGAAGTCGCTCAGTCGTGTCCGACTCTTCGGACCCTGTGGACTGTAACCTACTAGGCTTCTCCGTCCCTGGGACTCTCCAGGCAAGAACACTGGAGTGGGTTGCCATTTAATCTGACATTTGCAGTTTGTTTCCTGCTGCCGCTTAAGAGAGAGAAAAAATGTCTGACCCTTGCAGCCTGTTTGCTCCGTTCAGAGCCCCGTGGCCTCCTGCCTGTTGCCCTGTCACAGGACGCTCCCCGTCCGCTGTGTGCAGTGACGGTGTGTCTGCCCACAGGCTGGACGACTGTGGCCTCACGGAGGTGCGCTGCAAGGACATCGGGTCCGCGCTGCAGGCCAACCCGTCCCTGACGGAGCTCAGCCTGCGCACCAATGAGCTGGGCGATGGCGGCGTGCTCCTGGTCCTCCAGGGCCTGCAGAGCCCCACCTGCAAGATCCAGAAGCTCAGGTGCGCCGCCCGTCATTGCTGCCCTGGGCCCCGAGTCTCCCACAGCCGCGGGTGGCTTGTCTTCGTAGGGGGCTGGCTGGCTCTCGGGCTCCCTGACGCCCCGTGTCTCCAGCCTCCAGAACTGCTGCCTGACGGAAGCTGGCTGCAGGGTCCTGCCGGGCGCGCTGCGCTCCCTGCCCAGCCTGCGCGAGCTGCACCTCAGCGACAACCCACTGGGGGATGCCGGCCTGCGGCTGCTCTGTGAGGGGCTCCTGGACCCCCAGTGCCGCCTGGAGAAGCTGCAGTGAGTGTGCCTTCCCCGGGGCCCTGCCTGGCCTCACCGCCCCGGGCACCCCCCGCCACCCCCTGCGTTGTGTGGCGTGTCTGCCCTGGGCAGCCTCCCTCCCAGTTCATCGCCTGCAGGGAGCTTTGAGGCAGCCCAGTGGCCCTGGGGAGCCTAGATGGGGTCAGTGTCAGTTGGAGGAGGCTGAGCCCGACAGGCCCAGCTGGGCCAGGTCTCTACCAGGGAGACAGCCCCCGGCCCCTGTGCTGTCCGGCTTGGGAGCCCACCAGCCTCTGCTGTCTTCATTACCGGGGCGGGGGGAAATGAGACCCGGACGGGTGTCCTCTGGGCCAGGCTCAGGGCTGACTGCTGCCCGCCCCCAGGCTGGAGTACTGCAACCTAACGGCCGCCAGTTGCGAGCCCCTGGCCGCGGTGCTCAGGGCCACGCGGGACCTGAAGGAGCTCGTGGTGAGCAACAATGACATCGGCGAGGCTGGCGTGCAGGTGCTGTGCCGGGGCCTGGCAGAGTCCGCTTGCCAGCTGGAGACGCTCAAGTAAGCTGTGGCCGGGAGTGGAGCAGGGCGGGGCAGGGGCGGGGCGGGGGCTCCCCAGCTCCCGGCGCCTCTTGTGCCCCCAGATTGGAGAACTGTGGCCTCACGGCGGCCAACTGCAAGGACCTGTGTGGGATCGTGGCCTCCCAGGCCTCACTGAAGGACCTGGACCTGGGCAGCAACCGGCTGGGCGACGCGGGCCTGGCGGAGCTATGCCCCGGCCTGCTGAGCCCCAGCTCCCAGCTCAGGACCCTGTGGTGAGTCCGTCCCCAGGCGGGGTGGGCAGACGGGCACCCCTGAGTGTGTCAGGGTCTCTGTGTTGACGGGGACCCCACCCCGCAGGCTCTGGGAGTGCGACCTCAGCGTCAGCGGCTGCAGAGACCTCTGCCGCATCCTCCAGGCCAAGGAGACTCTGAAAGAGCTGAGCCTGGCGGGCAACGGCCTGGGGGACGAGGGCGCCCAGCTGCTGTGCGAGAGCCTGCTGCAGCCCGGCTGCCAGCTGGAGTCCCTGTGGTGAGGGGCCGCGGGTGCTCGGGGCCGAACGGGGCGGGGTGTGGGGGGCGACAGCGCTGGGGTCCTGGGGGGAGCGGCCAGGAGGGCGCCATGGCCGCCCAAGCATGGTGCGCACTTGGGGGACCCCAGAAGTGCGGTCCGAGGCGACTACAGCCCCTGCCGCCCTCAGGGTGAAGTCCTGCGGGTTCACGGCCGCCTGCTGCCAGCACTTTGGTTCCGTGCTGACCCAGAACAAGCGCCTCTTGGAGCTGCAGCTGAGCAGCAACCCGCTGGGCGACGCGGGCGTCCACGTGCTGTGCCAGGCCCTGGGCCAGCCGGGCACTGTGCTGCGGGTGCTCTGGTGAGCTGCTGGGGGGGGTATGTCCACCGGGGCTGACGGTGGGGATGCCCAGGACCTAGACCCCCTGGTGCCCCACTATCAGGTGGCCGCCTGGGGGCACGCCCTCCGCCTGACCGCAGCTCCACCCTCTGCCCAGGGTGGGCGACTGTGAGCTGACAAACAGCAGCTGTGGCGGCCTGGCCTCACTCCTGCTGGCCAGCCGCAGCCTGCGGGAGCTGGACCTGAGCAACAACGGCCTGGGCGACCCTGGCGTCCTGCAGCTGTTGGGCAGCCTGGAGCAGCCTGCCTGCGGCCTGGAGCAGCTGGTGTGAGTGGCCGTGGGGCGGGGGTGGCGGGGTGTAGGTGGGCAGGGACAGGCAGGTGAGGCGTGAAGGTGGGGTGGGGCGCTCGGCTCCTCTCACCCCGTTCCCCTCCCCGCTCCTCCCCTGCAGCCTGTATGACATCTACTGGACCGAGGCGGTGGATGAGCGCCTGCGGGCCGTGGAGGAGAGCAAGCCTGGCCTGCGGATCATCTCCTAAGCCCGGTCCCCCACCGGGCTTGAACTGAGAAAAGGTCAGATCAGCTCATTTCTGGCAGAGAACTTTAGGCACTTTATTAAAATCCTTTTTTTGGCAGCAGGCATCTTTGTCCATACTTGGCCCCATGAGGTGCTGGTGTAGAGTGAGGTTTTCACGACCACTTGTAGTGGCTTGAAGCCAGTCAGGGGTCCAGGATCCGGGCCAGGAGTGTGCCTGGCAAGCTCCTCCACGGGGCTCCGGCCTGAGCTCCCAGGCGCTGGCAGGACCCCTGCAACCCACCCAGGCCTTCCTCCAGTTTGTGAGAAGAGCGTCCCACCTGCACTGAGGGGCGCTGGAAGGGGGCCTGCCTCGTCTCAGCCGGCAGCGCCCCCCGGCTGCCCGTGTGCGAGCTGCTCCGGGGCTCGGCTCCCAGCGGTGGCCAGCTCCTGAGCGCTCTCTGGGCAGAGAGGCTGGAGCCCTGTGGGCAGCAGGGCAGGGTCCCCCCCGTCAAGCTGGGCTCAGTCGTGCTGTGGGTGAGCCCACAGGGCTGACCTGCTCTCAGCAGCACAAACTAGGTGTAGACGCTGGGCAGCTTCCAGAGGGTCTGAAGCCTGTGCAGTTCAGTTCCTGCCTTCACTACAAAGCCCTTCACGGTGCTTCTTACCCTCCCCCAGAACAGGCTCCATAGAGAAATGGGTGGTCCCAGGCTAGGTGGGAGATGCCCAAGGGGCCAGAAACAAGGGGTCTCCTGGGGACGGCAGAGGCAGGGAGGCGGGCTGGGACAAGAGTGACCCCGAGCCCTGGGGGAGCTGGGTGGGCAGGACGCTTCGTGCTCCGGTAACGGCGGGAAGGCATCAGCCCTGAGCCCTGATCAAAGCTGCATCAAGGCCCTCTATCTCCTCCCAAAGTGAGGAAGCCCAACGAAGCCAGAGGCTGAGAAACAGCTCAATAACTCAATGCTCGAGCGCAGGGGTGGGCACAGGTGTGAGGTCGATCCTTCACTCTAGGTTTGAAATTCTCCCGAAAAGTAGTTACAGGCCAAAAAAAAAAGCCCAAGGAAATGAGAGCTTTGAAGCAGTGATGCTCCAAGAGCCGGGCCTGCCCCGCCTCGGGGGGGCAGCGGGGGGACCAGCACCACCCACATCCCACCGGAGGCTGCCAGGGCTTGGTCCAGGGGGGCGGGGCGGGGCGGGGCGGGGCGGGGCGGGGCGGGGCGGGGCGGCACAGGGAAGGACGGCTGAGGGGCAGCGAGGAGACGTGGAACTGCAGGCCTCCACCATGGCTTTTATTTGCTGTTTGCTTGTGGAGGGGACCTCAACTTGGCCACAGAGACCCTCATGACCTACTCGTGACAGTGGGGACCAGGCCTCAGAGTCTCTGCCTCCCTCCAGCACCATCCACGCACCCTCCAGCTTAGAGGGTCAGATGGAAGATCCCGAGAAGGGGATGTGCCCTTCCTCAGCCTCTTCAGGGTGTCCCTGGACGGCTGTCCTTCACACAGGCTGCCAGGGGGTCATGGGGTACTGGCGGGGCCCAGGGAGCAGGCGGGCACCACGATGCCACTGCTTGGGCCAGGCCATCTGGGTGCCGAAGCTTGGGGTTGCGGAGACCCCAGGCTGACTGCACAGAGCGGCAGGGGCTCTGGCTCCACAGGGACTGGCAGGCCCAGGGGGAGCCCTGGAGCCCACACTCGAGCACGCGCACACACCGCGCACATACCCAGGGCCACCGTGCACACGGGAGAAAAGGGGAACAGAGCCTTGAGGGCTGAGGCTGCTGGCAGGTTCATGGCGAGAATCACCAAGGACCGGCAGCCCAGGCGTCAGTGTGGGGCTGGCACCCCTTCTCTGTCGGCCTCCTCGGACCCCGAGGCGTCATCAGGCCCGGGTGTGCGCCCGTCCGCGCTGCCGTCGGCCCTGCCTGGGTCGTCCCGGCTCTGCTGCTTCTGCCGCCGTATCTCCTTGTACCTCAGGGTGATGTCCCTGCGGGCAGCGGGGGCGGGTCACCGCAGGCCGGCCCGCGGGGGGGTGGGGTGGGGGCTTCCCTGGATCCCGCCCCGCAGGGGAGCCCAGGGCCTGGGGCGGCAGGCAGGACACCCCGCGGCCGCGGCGCTCACCGCAGGAAGAAGCGCCAGACGGTCCAGGTGAGGGCGAGCACGGAGCCGAGCGTCCAGCACTGGGCGATGTAGAAGGGCAGGGACAGCGTCAGCGTGTGCGGGTCGTACTTCACCACAATCAGCAGCTCCGTGACCGTGATGGCCGCCACGAGCCAGGCCTGCTGGCCCAGCTTCTTGTGCAGCTTCCTGCGGAGGGAGGTGGGGCTGCGCCGACGCCGAGGAAGGCCCCGGCCCCGCCCACCGGCCCGGCCCCGCCCTCACCCACCACCAGGCCCCGCCCCCGCCCACCGCCCCGCCCTCACCCACCACCAGGCCCCGCCCCCGCCCACCGCCCAGGCCCCGCCCCACCGCCCCGGCCCCGCCCCCGCCGCCCTCACGGGTCGTCCATGAAGTCGTAGATCTCCCGCATGGCCACGCCGCCCACGTTGACGAAGAAGACGAGCCGCAGGAGGACCAGGTAGTGCTCAGGGGGCAGCCACAGCACGAACTTCAGGTAGAAGGTGTTCAGCTCTGCCAAAAGAAACTGGGGGCAGAGGAGGGTGGCGGGGAGCCCGGGCCGGGGTGCGCGGGGAGCCCAGCCTCGCCGGCCTTACCACCAGGATGATGCCGCACACGGCCAGCCAGCGGCGCAGGCTGGAGGCCGGCTTCCACTCGAAGCGAACCCAGCTGTAGGGCGTGAACTGGAACACGATCCTCTTCATCTTGCCCCTGGAAGCAGCGCCCATCAGCTAGGGCAGCGCGCTCGGGGCACGCCGGCCTCCCCGGCCCCCCAGGCCTTTTCCTGGGCAGTTTCTTTCCTTCTTCATAGAGGGAGGCAGCCGGGGAGGGGTGACCCCAGAAGGGCTGGTAGGGAGGACAAGGAGCTGGGTGGCCAGGATGGGCTGACGTCCTGGTCGCCGTAAGAGCAATGCCCAGGGTCATATCCCAGGTGGAGTTCACAGGAGGCAACATCCTCGCCCGCGGCCCCTCCCCACAGGCCCGCAGGCCCCACAGGCCCGCAGGCCCCACACCAGAGCCCAGGCCCGCAGATCAGCAGCTCTAGAGACGTACTTGTAGGTCGGAATGTTCCAGAGGCCCTGCCACTTGTACGTCTTCAGGGACAGCCACTCGAGGGTCTTCATGCCACAGTAGATGCCCAGCCCGTTGCAGACGAGCACATCCATGATCCACTGGGGGTGGGAGGCAGGTGGGAGGCGGCGCCATGGGCCCCCAGCACCGGCGGCCTTGTCGGAGGCGACCGGGAGCTGCCCTCCCCCCCCCAACGGTGTGGCCGGCGGGGCGGGGGGCGGGGCGGGGTGGGGCGGGGCGGGGGGCGGGGGGCGGCGCCTACATGGTCCCACCAGCACTCGCTGAAGTTGGGCAGCTGGTGCTCCAGGCTGTACTCCAGGAACTCGAACATCACGCTCACAATCGTGCACATCCACCAGTCGCGGATCATCAGGGTCTGAGGCCGAGGCCAGCGCATCAGCTCTCAGCTGGGGGGCCTCCAGGGACGGTCCGCCCCTCCCCGCCCCGCAGTCCTCAGGGACAAAGAGGCAGGGGGGCCGCTTCCGCTCCAGCCGCCCCGACTCGAGACGCTGAGGCAGCTCTCAGGCGTGCCCCAACCTAGGGCTGCGAGCGACTAGCTCCGGGCTTCTCCCACCCAGGGACCGGAGGCCTCCGTGGGTCGGTCTCCCTTGCTCTCTGCTGGCTGCTGTGATGCCCAGGACACGTGAGGTCAGGTTGGGGCCCCGAGCCCAGCACCCTGCCCGTCCAGCACTGTGGGCCCCACCCACTGCATGGCTGGAAAACAGCCCAGAGCTTAGGGTGGGCCTGAAACCAGGTGTCCTGTCCAACAAGGAGGAACCTACCTTCAAGTACCAGCCGATGAAGTGTGCAGGCACGAAGCCGTCCAGCTTGTCCTGTGGGGGCAGGTGCAGGCCTCATGCTTGGTTCCCCAATGCGAGCTGGGAGGGGACCCTGCCACCGCCAGAGGCACCCTCACACGTGAGCTGCTCAGCCCCCGCGTCCCCCACCCCATCCAGTCTGCAGAATGACTCAGGTTCCAGAAACACCCACACCTGGGGCAGCGCCCAGGAGCCTGTGCAATAATCCGCCAGGCTTCACGCCCAGGATGTGGTACAGACTTGCCCGGAGGAGACCCCATAGCGTGAGGCCAGGCAGGTGGCCTCTCCCGGGCACTCACCCAGACGTTGTGGAAGGGATCGGTTTTGTTGTCTGCATCGTAGATGAGGCAGTTTCCCCCGTAGTCCCTCTCTGGCAGCGGGACCCCCAACCTGGGGTCCACGTACTTCAGAAACTGGCGCCCGTCCTGGACGGTCTGCAAGGCCAGTGCCCGAGTCAGCAGGGCGGGCTTGCAGTGTGCAGACGGCGCCCACCAACTGGGAGGGGAGCACCTGTCTCAGTGTGGCCCCACGTGGGGCCGGGCAGAATGCGGGCGTCTCAGGGCCAAGGGCGTCCCCATGCCCCCATGGGGGTCACAGGTGTGCCTCCCCTGGAGAGGCTCGATCACCAGTCTCCCCCTCTCCTACCCTAGTCTGTTCGGGCTCCAGACCCCACACAGAGAAGCGGCATCGTGGGGTGTGCCTCTTCACACGGTGCCTGGGCAGCCTCTCCTGACATGAAGGTGCCAGCGTCAGCCAAACATGTCTCTAGACCCAGCACAGAGACTCTGGGTGTCACCCCAGTGGGGGAGGACCCCCAGCAAGAGAGCCCTGTGCCTCCCTCTGCCCCACTGGCCACCAGCTGGGGCCCCAGACACCTGTCATCAGGACCCCGAGTACCGGCCAAGGGACACACGGGAGGAGGTTCCAGGCGGGGTGACGAGATGAGGTCTGTGGTGTGCGGACAGATGACACCCAGACCTGCGTCTTGTCACACGACTGAGGTGGTGGCACGAACAACTGCCACGTCCCCACACGTGCTCTGGGAACCTGGGATCTGAGGGCCAGGAAGCAGGGCAGCGGCTGTCAGCAGTGCGTCCCGAGTCAGCGTGGCCCCCGGACTCTGAGCCCCGACGCTCAGGCCTCAGAAGGGAGCAGCGCAAGCGTACCAAGACTCTGTCTCAGGGCATCCGAGGAAGTCGCTGCCGCCCCAGCCTCGGGCTCATCGACCAAGCCCAGAGGCCAGACCAGGAACCTCCCCTCCAGTGGGGGCTGAGGAGGCCGACCGGCCCCTGGACTCTGGGACAGGGCAGCAGCCGGGCGGGAGAGCTGCACACAAAGGGCAGGACCCACATGGCTCATGGTGCTGACTGACAGGGCCCACACCTAGGTTCCTGAGCCATTCTAAAGAAACCAGGCTCCCTGGAGAAATGGTTGACTCCAGGGCTGGGGCAGGGGCCCAGGATGGGCCTGGGCGCGGGTATCTTCCAGCACCAAAAGGAGGGGGGTGCTCAGAAACAGGAAACAGAACACCAAGACCCCACACAGAAGGGGCTCGTGAGCGCTCCCAGCCACCAAGCCTGGACGCTGTGAGCACAGATCAGATACTGACTCATAACCCTGAGGAGGAAGCAGATGACCGCGGGGGGCGCTGATGTCAGAACCGAGCTGGGGAGAAGGCGCCCCCACAGGCTTTCCACAGGGCGGTGGAGCTGCTCCCACTCCTGCGGGGGCCTCCCTCCTGAGGGCCGCGGCGGGGAACCCGACAGACACGCCTGCCAGGGATATGGACCTTCACCAGCGGCCAGGATGTGCATCGGAGCCTGAAAGGACACCAGTCACACCCGCTGCAACCCTGGCAACAAAGCCAGAAAAGCACACGCCAGGCCAACTACAGACGGCGCCCCTCATGAAGACAGTCGCAAAAAACCCCGGCAGAATCCTGGGCAAGTCAGTCGGCAGCATACACGAGGGCCGTACCCCATGACCCAGCGGGTTCATCCCAGTGCTGAGCTGGTTCAAAATAAGGGAATGAATTAACACGTCATGTTAATAAAGGGGAAAACCCACAAGACCATGTCATCTGATGCAAAAAAAAGAGCATACAACCAACAAAATTCAACAGCCTCTCATGATAAAAACACTCAACAAATTAGGAAGAATGGAACTTCCTCCACTAATAAAGGGCATCTAATGAGGCTCCCTACTGAGAAGTTGGGGGTGGGAAGGCTGGTGCCGGGCAGTGAGGCCAGAGATGGACAGACACTCAGGCTGGCGAGGAAGACGTGAGCCCCCGCATTCCTGCAGAGACCCCCTCAGAAGCCCCCTCAACAGCAGCAGAGCTGTGAGAGTGAACGAGTCAGGCGCAGCTGACAGCACAGAGCAAACAGGCTGTGCTTCCAGACGCCCAGACCAGCAGAGCCACATGGAGCCGAGATGAGCCCGCTGAGGACAGCACCAGGAGAGAGACACTTAGGGACATACTCTGAAAACCACAAAGCGCCGCTGGGAGCAGTCAGAGACCCATGTGCAGGGAGAGTGCGGCGCCACAGAGAGGAGGGTAAGCGAGAGGAGGTGTGGGCTTCACCCAATGACCAACTGCAACAGCCGATTCACACAGCGTAAGGTGTTCGTAACAGGAGGAAGCTGGTGAAGGGCTAGCAGGGCCTCTCTGCTTTGAGATACAGTTTCTTTTAAATAAATAGAATGTGGACCGTTAATAAAAATCAACCAGAACAAAAACTCGTCTCCCCAAGACATACCGATGTCCACAAACACGTGTCACGAGCAGTCGGGGGCCTGCAAGCAAACCGCGGGAGCCACACCACCACCTCACGCCAAGAGCTGGGGGTGCGGAGACACGGAGCTGCGGCGGCTGGCGGGGCTGTGATGTGGGCACGGCCGCCGTGGAGCGCGGTCTGGCGGCTGCTTAGAGGCTGACCAGGGCTCCTCAGCTGTCCCACTTCCAGGTGTGTCCTCGGGAAGGGAAGGCAGGGCTGCACAGACACTCACACGCCCACATCCACAGCAGCGTCACACAGTCGCCAAAAGTAGAGGCAACCCAAGAGCCCGCTCAGCGCCAGTGAGCGCACAGGCGTGGCATAAGCACCACGGGCGCTGCTCAGCCTCCAAGAGGCAGGAAACCCTGACAGAGGCTGCAGCGCGGATGGACCTCGGGGACGCGCTGCTCAGAGAAGCAACCCAGCCACAGAGGGACCGGTGCTGACTGGCTCCCCCAGAGGACGTCCTGCAGGGGTCGCATCCGTAGACACAGGACGTGGACGGAGGCCAGGGGCTGGGGCCGCGGCGGGAGGGCAGTGAGTGTCCGTTTGGGAAGATGAGCAGGTTCTGGGGACGATGGTGGGGAAGGTAACACAGGCTGGTGAATGCTCTAGGGCCCCAAGCTGGAAATGGCTGAGATGGTAAATTTTATGTTATGGAATTTTTTTTTACTATAATTAAAAAATATTTTTAATTAAATGCACTGCAATAAACCTCCCCCAAACTGTACCGAATTCTACATCCACGTGTGTGTGTGTGTGTGTGTGTGTCTGTGCGTGCGTGCACAAGTGAGTAAACTGCTGTCTGGATTGCATCAGTATCTATTTCTTGGTTTACACTGTTTTATACATCTGTTTATTTTAAATTGAAGCACAGTTGACTCTAGTGGCCGAAAGTGAAGAGAAACTAAAGAGCCACTTGCCGCCAGTGAGAGAGGAGGGTGAAAACGCTGGCTTAAAACACCACACTCAGAAAACAGACCACGGCACCCAGTCCCATCGCGCGCGCGTGCCCAGTCACGCCCGACTCTCTTCAACCCTACAGACTGCAGCCCTCCACGCACCTCTGTCCACGGGGCTCTCCAGGCAAGAATCCTGGGGTGGACTGCCATGCCCTCCTCCAGGGGGTCTTCCTGAGCCAGGGCTCGAGCCCAAGGCCGCCTATGCCTTCTACATCCCAGGGGGATTCTTCGCCACCGAGCCACCGGAGGACCCCTCTGGTCCCGTCACTTCATGGCAAACAGAAGGGGAAAAAGCGCAAGCAGGGACAAACCTGATCTTCCTGGGCTCGAAACTCACTGCGGGTGGTCCCACTGCCATGGAACCGAATGGCGCTTGGTCCCTGGAAGCAAAGTGATGACGAGCCCGACGGCGCGTTAAGAAGCATCGCTGTGCCGACAACAGTCAGTGCAGTCAGAGCTATGGTTTCCTAGTAGTCACGTGTGGACGTGAGAGCTGGACAGTCAAAAAGACAGCAAGTCGAAGAACCGACGCCTTCGAACTTGCTGCCGAGAAGACTCTCGAGAGGCCCTTGGGCTGCAAGGAGGTCAAACCAGTCAATCCTAAAGGAGATCAACCCTGAACACTCAGTGAAAGGACTGAGGCTGGAGCTGAAGCTCCGATCCTTTGGCCACCTGATGGGAAGCGCTGACTCACTGGAAGAGACCCTGATGCTGGGAAGGACTGAAGGGAGGGAAAGGGACAGAGGATGAGAAGGTCAGACAGCAGCACTGGCTCAGCGGACACGACTCTACTCTGGGAGACAGTGAAGCACCGAGGAGCCTGTCTTGCTGCAGTCCACGAGGTCACCATGAGTCAGACACAACACACTGACGGAACGAGAGCTGACCCACAACACTGTGTCAATTTCAGGTACACGTGCTGTCTTACATTTAGGCAAAATACTGAGGAACTGGGTAAAAGAACACAGAACCTCCCTGTGTAATTTTTTCGCAACTTCCTGTGAATCTAATTATTCCAAAACAAAATGTAAAAAGAAACTCAACATGAATGAACAATCTCGGTGTAAAATATAAAACCAGGTTTTAACAGAAAACATAGGAGAAAATCTTAATAAATTGGTCTTGGACAAAGAAGTCTTACACATGACATCAAAAGCACAAAAAGAGAAGACACCTGGCCCAGCACTGCTGAAAGAACAGGCCCAGCTGCAGCCTTGGGGGAGGAACGTGCAAGCCGCCGGCCGAGGGCCCTGCGCCGGGACAGCATGAAGGCCCTAACCCCACAGTAACCAACCGCCTGGTTTCTCAAAAGGGCAAAAACAGACACTTCACCAAAGAGGGTGTCTGCTTCCTGGGTCATAAATGCAGAAGTTGGTAAACATCACGAGCCCTCCTAGAAATGCAGTGAGCCCCCTGAAAAGACACTGGCTAAAACAGAAAACTCTGATGACGGCGAGAGCTGCGAGGGCCTGGCCATCGGGCCAACCTGCCAGGACACAGGTGCCCTCCCGGCGTCAGGCACACCAGGGCCTGTGCTGGCGGCGCCGAGCGGCTCCTCTCACACCCGCCCCACGCCAGCCCACACTGCTGGAGGGACAGACAGACGGCAGGGCCTCCACCAGAAACACCTTCCATGGCAGGGGAGCACCCGGGTGAGCTTCAAGGCCGCGAACGCCACGCGGCTCCACTCACACGAGTGTCCGAGACAAAGTGCAGGGGTGCGGGGGGACAGACCGCAGCTGCAGGGCGGGACCGTGGGGGGCCGGGCTCTGCGCCCACTCTGGCGTGTACACACACACACAGACACAGACACACACAGCGTCACGATTCCCGGCCCTGTACACCTTCCCTAAAGGCAAACTTTCCCACGTGAGGATGACTCACTCAGCCGCCGCTGATGGTTCTGAGACTGAATTCTGAAGTCACACTTGCCTAACCCAGCAGACCAAGGCGTGTTATCAGACAGATGTCAGCAGCAACAAATCCTGATCCGAGATTTCCTAAGGAGCTGAGTTTCCAACCTCCTCCCGCTGACCACCTTGCCGAACACGTGCCAGAAGGGACCAACGCACACGCAGCCACACTTGTCCCCAGATTGGAAGCGAGGCCACGGCGACTGGCCCGGCCCACCGCTGACACTCAGCGCCCCGTGTCTGCTGCCAGAGCCTCCTCTGCCACCTCACACCCACCTGAACCCCCCATTCATGCAACCGAGAAAAACCTCTTACCTGGAAGAGTATGAAGATGAGAAACAGCTCGTAGACCACACTAACGCAGAGCCAAAATCTCCAGTAAGCTGCGGAGAGAGAGCAGAGGGTCAGGGGTGCTCTCCCCGTGGCCCTGCAGACCCCCACGCGGCTCCTGGACAGCCGGCACCCTGCTCCAGGCCCCTCTCGGGCTTCTAGCAGAGACCTGGAAGCAAGCTCCAGCCCAGGGGTGGGCACACAGTCCTCTCTGGAATGCTTTCCCTTCCTTTTCTCCCATTCCTGCCCCTAATCTTGCATTTCACTTTGCCCCCCTGCTGCAGCAGAGACGGCCCACAAACCACGGGACGCGAGCAGCGACGGCAGAGGTCCCTGTCTTGTGTCCGTGGGGACGCTCCTGACCCTCATCGCTAGGTAGGTCTGCAGGGTTTTGGTAGACTTTTCGTCAAGTTTAAGAAAATCTCTAAATCCCAGTGTGCTGTCGAACTGGTTCCATCGTGAACGAATATGAGAACCTGCTCTTCTGCCTTCACGGGAATCCGTTTTTCACCTTCAGTGTTAGTGTGATGAGTGACGTGAACACATTTTCCAACATTAAATGGTCCCGAATTCCTGGGATGACTTGTTTTAGGAAACTGTCCTGAGTTCCAGTCAGCATGCTTCTCCGGCGGCGACACTTGGCACGCACATTATATACTTTGAGTTGCTGAGCGTCCACCCCAAGTGTTCTCACCGTAAAAACAGCTGAGGTCACACGAGGCTGCGGAGGCGCCACCTGCCATTCCGCAACAGGCGCGCCAAGTCGCCGCTCAGAGCCCTCAACTCACGCCACGCCTCGGCTGCATCCCAGCAACCCGGGGAGGGGCAGCCCTCACCGCCCGCCTCCCCTCTCTCGAGCTCAGCCTTCCCGGCAGATGAGACAGTGCGAAGGGGAAGGTCTAGAGCTGCTCCAAGAATCTCCATGAACCTGTTTAATAAGGCCTAAGACACCTGCTTTCCCTGTGGTTATGTCTGTGGGGAAATAAAGCCCACCTCCAGGCTTCTTTTAAAAGCTAATTAAGAAAGAAGCTGTGCACACACACTCAGCCACGGTTAGTCCAGCTACTCCAGGTCAGCCATGGCCACGGCACCTGCCCGCCCACCCCGAGTTTCGCACGGGCCAGGCCGTGCACAGGCGAGCAGGGCGTGCGCAGGCCTGCTCTCTGGAAGCACGCGGGACGTGTGTGGCACCCGTCTCCTGGGTCTGAGTCCCTTGGCAGCCGCCTGGGCACAGCTGTGCACACACTGGGCCCTAGGGTGGCCCGGCACCCTTGGAGCCTGTCCCGCATCTGTTTGCCAGGAGATCTGAGAGCCCAGTCGCGCACAGGCAGAAAACACAGGCTGCTGGATTCCTGGGAAATCGGCTGTGTCGGAAGGAGACAGCCGAGGCGACATTCTTCATGCCTGTGAAGGTGGGACGCCTGGAAAAGTCTCCCTGGTCCGAGGCTCCACCAGCAGCCCCAGGACTGTGGTGGGGGATGTGGGGGGACGCCGCCGTGGTGACCAGCCGCTGCCTGTGAAGGCGGCTCTGTCCCTCCTCGTCCACACTCACGTGGGTCAGAAAGGCTCCCCACCTCCCGCCACTGGACTGTGGAGCCCACCAGGAGTCCAGGCCTACCCACGCCCACCCATGGTCCTCAGAGGCCCTTGTCCATCCCCCGGCCAGGGTCTCCACACGCCCCCTGGACCCACCCCGCGCTTCCTGAACCACCCAGAGGCTCCTGAAGCTGGTTCCCTGAGTCTGCCTGCCCTGCTCCCCAACCGAGCACTTCTATTTTCTTCCTAAACATCAGCGCTGGCTACCTCAACAGCACTGGCAGTGTGCCCACTTACTCCAGCTTTCAGAGAAAGCCACGCATGAAAATAAAGACCACGAAAGGGAGGGGGCCTTCGCAACGGGCCAGACCCAATTCCAGTTTCCAGATAAATCGGCTCCCCAGACCAGTGGGCCTGGAGCCTTGTGTCTGCTCCCCCAGGAGCGACCTGAGCCGGGCCCAGGAGGGCGGGGGGGTGGAGACCCCGAAACACCTCCTCACGCTGTCCTCCCGGCCTGCAGATGCAGCCTGATTTCAGGATCTGAGGACTTCCCGCCGAGCACCAGGTGAACAAGATGTCTGGCAGGTGCCCCCGTGGCAACTAACCGAGGCTGGCAGAGAAACAGGGTCACACACAGCAACTAAAGAAGGGCAAGGCCACAGTCAGAACACAGACCAGACACCACAGAGGGGAGGCCGGCCGGGGCCCACCTGGCCCGGAGCCGCAGACGGGCTCAGAGCACTCGGCCGCGTCCCACTGGGCGGCCCGGGCGGGCGCGCCTGTCCCGCCGCTGACTTCACCCGGGCCTGGCGCCCCGTGGCCTCGCTGCCCCACCCTGGACGGGCTCCGGGGGGGCCTCCAGCACTCGTGCTCTGCCTCCCAAGTCCGTCTGACAAGGACAGAGCACACCTGGTTTCTCACTGATTCTGGTTTCTGACACTTGAGCTCACTCCTCCACTCTCTGGCTAGAAGTCCACACCCTTCCTGGGCAGCACTGGACAGGCCCCAGCCAGTGGAGGAGGTCCTGCAGCCCGAGCTGGGGAAGCCAGGGCAATCACGTCGCCCCATGCCCCGGGCAGGGACCACGCAGGCTTCACCCACACCAACATCTCGAGGGGCCAAGCAGCTGGTGAGGCCCCGGCTCAGAGCCCCCCGGGCAAGTGAGCCCGAGCCCCCCCTTCTGGAGCGAAGCTGGGCAACAGCCAACATGGACCCTTAACCTGCCGCTTCCACAGGTAACCGGGTAGGGACACCCACGTGGAAATTTACCACAGCCTAGCTTATCGCCGTGGAACGGGAAACCCCCAAGTACACCGTCATTCCAGGACAGGACTCGTGCGTGTGGTACGTTCAGATGAGGACTGAGGCCACCAAAACCCAGTTCTCAAAACGTTCACAACGATGTGCTTGTGTGAAGCCTGAAGTGAACAACGATGATGCAAAACCCCAGTGCAGGCCCCTGCTGATGCGTCTACAGCTGTGCGTGTATACACGTGTACAAACACACTAAAGCTTAACGGTGGTTATATTCACGGGTGGTTTTTATTTTCATTTAAAAGCACGACCCTGGGATGGAGGTGGGACGGCGGAGACAGGAGAGCCAGCTGCGGAGGGCTCCCAGGGGCCCCCCCACACCGTGAAGGGCAGGGGGCCCTGCAGCGGAAAGCAGAGCCACTTGTGAGAGGCCACGCCGAGCGCCCTGCACAGCCCCAGGGCCCCTCCGCCCCCAGGCAGACTTCCCTGACTAGCACCGGGTGGGCAGCAGCGGGACACGAGGGCCCAGAGTTGGGGGAGAAGAGGGGCTTCCTGGCGCCTGTGAAGCCCGTCTCGCCCGCCCTCCTCGCTGACGTCTGCAGGCCGGGGGGGTGGGGGGGGCGGGCCACTCACACGCAGCAGCACAGACACTCTCGAGCCTCAGGACAGCACCGCCACTCGGCACACACGGAGAGAGGAACGGCAAGTTACCTGGATGAGGTCTGGAAAATGGCCCGTCTTTAGCTTGTGTGACTCCAAAACATAAGAAAACCAAAATACTGGCCACAATACCTCTGCAAATAAAGAACAAACAGCCCTCAGTGTGCGGCAGCGTGAAGCTCTGGGTCTGCTCCTCCCAAGCAGGAGGTGGGAGGGAGCCTGGGGCACCCATGGTGCGGACAGCCCCGACCCCCGGTGAGGCAGAGCTGAGGCTCAGCTGTGGTGAAGCTGGTGGCCGAGCACCGCTGCCCTGGCCTGCACGGCCCCCAGAGGCAGCGCCATGCCCGGAGAAGGCCCTGGCCCTGGCTGGCTTCTGTGCACCACCAAGTGCTAAGGCAGGCTGCACGGTAAACACACACACCACAAACCAACCCACCCCTCCAGGTCCACACACGGCAGGCCAGGGCTCATAAGGCCCCAGAGGGAAAGACGCGGTCAGGGTCCCAGCGCTTCCCGCTCCAACAGGCGGGCCCCTTGATGGCTCCCTCGGCCCAGGGCTGCGTATCCAGTCCGGGCAGGAGCCCCCAGGAGACAGCGGAAGGCACGCAGACACACACGGCAGCCCACCCGCCAAGGAGCCAGGCCCCGCCTCGCGTGCCAGGCTGTGGCCACCCCACGGGGCCCCGGAGCAGGCCTAAGGACCCCGAGCCCCGGCCCCAGCGGTCAGCACGGACCGGCCGTGGGAAGCATACGCGGGGCTGCCCGGGGCAGCGGCCACGCTTCCGGGCCCTCCCGCCCCAGCGGGCCTACCTGGGAGAACCTGTCCGCCAGAAGCACTTTTAGAGGAAAGCAAAAACATTGCACTTTTAAACAATCTTTGAATTTTGGAACAGAAAAGTTACAAAGACAGTACAGAATTTCCCACGCCCATCAGTTTGGGACCTGTCACAACCAGTGAGCCCATGCTGGAACAATCACCGAAGCCCACAGCATTTCTTCTTCCCAGACCTGCTCAGCTTCTAGCCTAACGTGCTTCCCCTGCTCCAGGCCCCCGGCCGACACGACACTCCTCTCGGCTCTGATGGGCTCTGACGGCCCCTGTGTTGATGGCCTGTGCAGTTTTGAGGAAGACTGGGCAGGTGCTTTGTGGCTGCCCCTGAATGAAGGCTGTTGCTGCTCATGACTAGATCAGGGCTACGTGATGACTACAGATGTTAAGGAGACCACCTTCCCGTCGTATCAAGGTACATGCCACGGACACAAGCCGGACCACTGGTGCCGACCTGGCCCCCGCAGGGTGCCTGGCAGGTGTCCCCCTCGCCCTTGGGAGGGAGGCCCCTGTGTGGGGTGGAGAGCAGCTCCACAGCCCAAGAGGAACCCTTCTGTGCAGGAGGTGTATCTTCCCCTGACTCATTTCTGGCATCAGCACGGACTCAACTGCATCTACACTGTACTTGGGTTATAATTCAGCACCTGATTGCTGTCTTTGCTCCAGCTCGTCCAGCCTCAGCTGCTGGGAGCTCTCATTCAGCCCCTGCGTCTCTGACGCGCCCCGTCTTTGTGAGGTTTTGCATTTTTTTGGCATTCCCTCCTCTCCGGGGCTGGAAGATGCCCCAAGGCGGCTCTCGGGGCCCCCGTCCCAGCCGTGGGATCGGCCACTCTTCAGGGCGCTTGGCTCCTCTACTGCAGAACGAACGGTCTTGGGAACCGAGACCTGGGCGCCACGTGCTCCTTCCCTCTGGACCCTCTTGGCCAACAGAACAAGACGTGCGTGTGCCAGCCTTGCACACACGCACACTAGACACGCCAGTGTGCCGCCGGGCTCCACGTTCCAGTGCACCCGAGTCCTCACCGACGCCCAGCGGCATCTCTTATCCACGGTCGCTCCCCCCTCGGGCGCCTGTGACCTGCCCCCAGCGCTGAGGCTCTCGGCCCCCACCCGCCGCCTGTGTGGTCCCAGGGCTTGCGCAGCAGGGACCCTGCTGCTGACCCGCGCCGTGGGAACCAGCTTCGCCCCAGGGCACAGCACTCTGTACACGTCCCGGGCCTTCACGCCTACAGACCCCACTCCCGTCTACAAGGCAGCTTCCTGGGGTTTGGCTGGGACCTCACTGACTCTATAGGCCCGGAAGAAATGGCACCTCACCAATACTGAGACCCTATCGGCGAACATGGACTATCGGTCCCCTGATCCAGATCTTTGATTTCAGTCCTCAGGATTTTGCAGGTTTTCTCACCTGGGTCCTGTACACTTTTTTTCCGATTTACACCTGAGCGTTTAATTTTCAGGTGACTGCGGCCAGCGCCTGCCCCCCGGCCCCTCCTGAGGCGCTGCGCTCACTCCAACTAAGGCGGGGCTTCTTTCACATTCCCGCCTGGGGTCCTCTGCCTGCTAAACAGTCTTGACCAGTTGCACACTTAGCTTGGTGGTGTTCAGTCCTGTATCTACCATTACGACATCAACACGACAGCTTCAAGGCTCCAAAAATTCCCCCGCTCCCTTCTGCACACCCCCCGCCCCTGGACAGCGCTCATCTCTGCCCTTACAGCTCCGCCCCGTCCAGAGGTCACAGCGCTGGGCTCACAGGAGAGGAGCCTCCCCAGCCGGGCTTCTTTCACGACAACAGGCATTTAGCCTTCACCTCTGGCTCCGTGGCTTGGCAGCTCACTTCTTTTCACTGCTTAATAGCATCCCATTGTATGAACAAATGCAGTCCCTTGTTCACCCATTCAAGCACGTTTTGGTGGCTTCCAAGCTTGGTGCTTCCCAACTAAGCTGCTCTAATGGTCCCCATGCAGGTTCTGTGTGGCCGTGAGCGTTCCGCTCCTCTGGGTAAACACCAAGGTGCAGCTGCTGCTTCCTGCTTCGTCCTGTGACGGACGCTCCTGCTCCCACTGGCGACGGAAGCGCGCTCCTGCTGCCCCGGGCGTCACCGCACCTGGCGCTGCCTGCTGGGGCCGCTGGGCCCGTGTGTGGCGGCGCTCTCTGCGGACGCATGGGGCTGCGTGTCCTCTCCCGCGCTCACGTCCTTGCTGGTGTCCATCCAGATCTCCCGCCAGGCTCGTCTGTGCTGCTGGGATCCCCGTGCGGGGCTCTGGAGCTCTCTGCACAAGAAGACAAGCACGCTGTCAGGCGCGGGTCCCCCACCAGCTGCGGCTTGTCTTCTTGCTGTCTCAGCAGCGGGCTCTGTAGAGCAGAAGTTTTCATTCTAATCAAGCCCAACTTACCAGCTTTCTCTCCACGGAGCGTGCTCTTGGCACTCGGCCATCAGGCCTCCCTGGAGGTCTAGTGGTTAGGGCGCCTGCTCCCCTGCAGGGGGCGCCAGATCGACCCCTGGGAACCACGACCCCCCGAGCCGTGTGGCACAGACGCAAGAGCCATCTTCAAACCCATCACCAGATTTTCTCCTGTGTTTTTTTCAACAAGTTTTAGTTTTCCATTTTACACTTAGGTCTACAGTCCATTTTGAACTAATTATTGTGCACAGCGTACGGGCTCTGGTCACTCCAGGGGCGCGCGCCATCGCTTTCTCCACCGATGTGCCTTTCTCCTCCGTCAAGGACTAGGTGGCCGTGTGGTTCTGGGCTCTGCTTTAGCTCCTCCGGCACCGCTGTGCAGCCAGCCCTGCAGCCGGGCAGCCTCCGCCCCCTGGCTCTGTTCCTCCTAACTGCTGTGGGCACGTTGTATTTCTTACTGTTACTGTTACGGACAGGCGACATACATCGATACTGTACATTGTATTGGTAAGTCCACACATTTACAGGTGCGTAAGTCCATCCTAAAGGAGACCAGTTCTGGGTGTTCTTTGGAAAGACTGAAGCTCCAATACTCTGGCCCCCTGATGCGAAGAGCTGATTCATTTGAAAAGATCCTGGTGTTGGGAAAGATTGAAGGCAGGGGGAGAAGTGGACAGCAGAGGATGAGATGGTTGGATGGCATCACCAACTCAATGGACATGGGTTTGGGTGGACTCCGGGAGTTGGTGATGGACAGGGAGGCCTGGCGTGCTGCGGTTCATGGGGTTGCAAAGAGTCGGACACGACTGAGCGACTGAGCTGAACTGATGTGCACATGTACGTAAACATCCCAAATGTCACCAACAGATAATGAGCCAAGGGACTGGGGTGTGGCCACACGGTGGACCACCCCTTGGAAACGGACCAGAATGGCTGCTGACAGGCACGGCAACACGGGCGCCACGAAACCACCATGCGGAGCCGGAGGGGCCAGACACGAGGGCGCAGGCCGGACGAGACTCTGCAGCAGGCAAGAAGGGCCTGCGGCCAGCTGTGCACACTGAGGACGGCCTCAGAAGCAGCCCAGCGCGCCTCCACCTCGCGGCAGCCTGAGTGACAGGTGCGTCTTACGTTAAACGACGCGTCCATCAAGGTGGCTGAAGGAAGAAAGTCTGCTCTCCTGAACTGACAGAACATGCTAGACCCGTAGAAAGAGGCGGACTTGAAAGCTTAGGGAGAGCAAACCAATTTCCTAAGTTTTTAACATAAATATTAATTAAAAAAAAACCATAACCTTTGGGAAGCAAACATCAAAAGCTCTGACATAATAAAAAATAAAAATATGTGTGCCCCAGCACCCTCCAGAGACACGAGGGCCTCGTCACAGCCCAGGCTGTGAGGTGCTGACTCGGAGAGCAGGGGGCCCCCTCTGGGGTCTGAGGGGTCCTGCATACTCGCTGGTCCCTGGGAGAAGCTGCAGAGTCTCGGTCACGTGCAGAGGTGGGGCCTGCAGGCTTCCAGGACAGGCTCCAGGCACCATGGCAGCCCCAAGGGCCTGGAGGGAACTCCCTTGCCCTCAAGTAGTTGAGAGGGCACAGCAGCACCTGGGGCCCCAAACTCCTACCCACCTGCCGTCCCCAGCCCTGCCTGAGTTCACACAGGGGAGCCGGCAGAGACCCAGATGGCCCCGTTGGCGGCCTCTGTGCCCTCGCTCAGACACACACACTCGAGAGAAAGGCCAGTGCAGGATGAAGAGCTGAGGACGTGCCCACAGTGGTCCCAGGGTGGCCAACAAGCCCCCTTGACACTGGGGGCTGGGGTGGGGGTCCCTGGCAGCAAGGCTTTGTGACTCACCCAGCAAGCCCCCGGGATGGTGTTCCGAGACACTCTGTATGGGTTCGGGGGGCGGCTCTTCCCTGGGACTGTCCTGGCCCGGTGGCATCAGGACTGCCCATCTCTGGCGCAGCCTCACAGCCACACGGGCCACCTCTCCAGTCTAACCAAGTTCTGCTTTCCGGCTCCCTACACGGGTGCGCCCAGCAGATGGTGCAAACCCTCCACTCAGGGCTAGCACACAAATTCACAACGAAGACCAACTTCCAGTCAGAAATCCCCTGGAGGCAAGTGCAGGGCCCCCGCCAAACTGCCTCACTACTTCCCGAATCCTCAGGGCTCCCTGTGGTGGTGGGGGGCAGCCCCAGGGGCCCACCCGGGGGCCCAAGAGCAGCGCAGCTGCCTCCTCGACGCTGGGCCCCACTCCGTGTGCCAGCCTGCAGTGTGGCCGCGGAGGGCTGGGGAGGGCTGAGCACTCAGAGGTGCTAGACTTGGGGGCTGACACGCAGAGCTTGGGACGAAGAGGAAGACCCAACAAAGCCAATGGGGAGACAGGAGGGAGGCGGGGGGACCCCCGTGAGTGCGGACCCGGGAGCCCGGGCAGGAGGCCTGCACCTCACGGGGGAGGGCAAGGCGCGCCTCCCGTGTCCTGGACCCTGGCGTCCACGTCACAGTCCAGCCAGAGGGCAAGACCCCAAGGGTGAAGGAACGCCAGCCCAGTCTCCGCGCTGATGATGGCCAACAGTCTGCCGGCGCCTGTGGGCTCTGGGCGGTGCCCCCACCTCTGTTCCTGCCTGGCCTCCTCCAGCTGCCCTACCAGAGCAGGTGGGGCCTGGGCCCCAGGACTGGAACAGCAATGGGGGCTTCGTGGGACCAGAGGGGAGAGGTGAGTCCACCCAGTGTAGAAAATACACAGAAACGAGTTCTAAAACCAGCTAATCTTCCCCACGCACTTCTGAGGCTGGCCCCGGGATCTCCCGGATTCAGGCAAAGGACACAATCCTGCCCACTAGTCTCTTTCTGGAGATAAGAAAAGATGGGCCACACTCCCTCCCCACACGGGGCCAAAACTTTCTAACAGCCTCTTATCAGCACAGTGCAGAGCACGGCACCAACTGATGGAGCCACTCCTGGCCGTCCAGAAAGCCCAGACACTCAAGCTCACAGCCACTGTGATTCACAGCGAGAAATGCGGATTTGGCCTTCCTCTGTGTCTAGCCAGAACCCCTAAAACCCCCGGAGTTCCCCAATTGCTGAGGGTCACAAAGCTGTCCTCGGTTATGTTTCGAATCCCACCTCCAGATGGGAGGTCTGCAGGGGAACCAATCACAGGTCCCCCAGCTCTCTGGGGGCAGGGGACAACGAGCCCACTGCCAGTGGCCAGCCGCAGTCGATCGACCATGCTATGTGAGGAGCCCAGAGGCCGGGTGAGCGACCCCCCGAGGGCCTCCGGGACGCGTGGGCACTCGGCAACCCTGCCCCACTACCCATCCCCATCTGGCTGTTGCTTAGTCTTCTTATGGTGAACTTTCTATAATAAACAAGCAAAATGCTCCTTGATTGCCGTGAGCCACTCTAGCAAGCTAGCTGAACCCATGGAGGGGGCATCGGGCGACAACAGCATTTGCCAGTGGGGCCTAAGAGGGCGGGTGCAGCCTGGAGGGGCTGAACCTGGGGCCACGTGGCCTGGCGCTGCCCAGGGGGACAGCATCAGCACTGAGCCGACCTGCCAGACACTCAGGTGAGGCCTGGGGTGCCAAGAGTTGGACCCCCAAGAAGCCGCCCCACTGAAGCTGACCTGAACCCCTGAGCCCTCCCTGGAGCCCGGTCGATGGTGCCAGGGCTGGGCCGGGCAGAAGAGGGGCTGAAAGTGCCGCGAGGCCCCAGAGCCCCAGGAGTGCAGACCCTCGCCCACTGCCGGGCCGGGCGGGTACCTCTTGGTGTTGTAGGCCGTGTCCCTCGGCGTCTCCTCCAGCAGAGTCACGTAGCCCAGCACGCAGGTGAGGATGAAGAGCACGGTCAGGGTGTGGGCCCGCCTGCAACGCAAACACAGCCCGCATCAGCGCGCAGAGAGCACGCAGAGACCACACAGGCGACACGTCCCTGAAGGAGCGCACTCCAGTCTTCGACCTGCAGCGCAAAACCCACTGACCGCTGGCTGCCGGTCTCGTGACGCTCGGACGGTCCTCTGCCTGCGTGTCGGCTGGGCGGGCGGGCGGCGGGGAGCAGGGGGCAGCTCTTGTTCAGAGGGACTGGCCCACAGGTTACACAGCTCAAGTCACAGAACAGATCACGCCGAGAGACCAAACTCGCAGTTTATGCCGTGACCACGGGTGAGAGCCCCGTGAGGGTGGCGCAGACACAGGCGCAGAGAGAGGCCCCAGGACCCAGACTTAGGGCGTGGGGCGCAAGCACTGCCGCCCACCCGAAGACCGGGCGGGGGTGGCTGCCCGGCCGGACTGGGAAGCGGCCCCTCCCGCTACCGGGCCACCCGGCTGAGGCTGCAGAGCCCCACGTGGAAGGAAGGAGATGGCTCTCGGCAGCCAGCAGGCCTGCCTGATTGGAAACGCGGCCACAGCCACCGCGCTGTGTCGAGCGCCACATGCCTGCCGGAGCCCCTGCCTGCTAACAGCTGTCTGCAAAGGAGGCAGAGACCCAGCTTCTAGACAGAAGTGAGCAGAGCGTGTCCTTGGAGCCACACCTCCAGCCTTGAGAGGTGTCCTGACGACCAGGCGGACAACACGTGGGAAGCCACGAGCCCAGGACTGGCCGCCGGGCGTCAGTTCCCTGCCTGCCGTCAGAACTCCGTGAAACAGGGAAGAAACCAGAGTCAGTCACGAGCCTGGAGAAAACACTCACGCCTGACAGAGGCCTCTGTAGCCAGAACACACGAAGAGCTCTCACCAGTAAGGACAAACAATCTCCTGAAAATGCAAACAAGACTCGACACACACTTCACAGAAAAAGGCACGTAACTGGCCAGCCACACACGGAAGGCGCGCAGCCTCGCCGGCCAGTGGGAGCGGACAAGCGGCGAGGCTGCCCTCGCCGCGGGAGCCCCCACCCCGGCCTCCAGCAGGCCCGCTGCTTCCCCTCCCGACCAGCTCGCTCGGTTCTCTCCCATCTTCACTCAGCAGCAGTCTGACAGCTGCCACAGAAGACGCTATCGGGAGCCTAATTGGAACTGCAGAGTTTTTCGGTTAGTACAGGAGGAACTGATACGTGACTGACGCTACAGGCAAGTCCCCCCACCCATAAGACAAAGGCTATCTCTCCCTCCATCCCGCTGTTAGTTTATGCTCTGCATCGTGAAAACAGAAACAGCTGTGCGCAGGGAAGTCAGCTCCCAGTGAAGAAAGCAGAGACGGCATCCATTCTTTCACACTTCTCAACGCTGACGTTTAAAACTGTCAAAAGTGGACAAACTCCTACTTTAACTGTTTTAACAAGATTCAATGTAACATAGCCACGTGTGAGTGTGAGGCTGCGCGGGAACTTCAGGACCTCAGCCTTCCAGCTGAACTCCACACAGCGTCTCAGGCGCAGGCGACATCACAAGGCGCTGCTCCAGGCCGCCACTCCTGGGGCTCCCTGGAGGTGGTGACCCAGAAACTCAACTTCTGCGGGACACCAGCCTACACACAGGACTCGCGAGCTCAGCTGCCTCTCCTGGGTCGAGGAGACGGCCCACCCTTTCCACCCGATATGCACGGGGAGAAGCGGTCGCTGGGACCCCGCCAGGGCTGAGCTGGCAACGACGAGGCGTGGGGCTCTACCTCATCTCGGCCCTGAGGATGCTCAGAGCTGAGCCTCATTGCCAGGGTCACTCAGGTCGTGACAGGGGCCTGGGGCCTGAGCCCTGCCCAGGACGGCTCCAGCACACCGACACCAAACCCTTGTCGTGAGGTGAGGAGACCCAGCGTGAGTGGTCCCAAGTGGCACAGACAACACGTTGGCTAGAATACACCATGTGCCAGCAGACCTCAGGCCTACCTTCCTGCGCGCTCGCTCCTGGAGCAAGACAAACAGAGGGCTGGATATGGGGAAAGGTGAGGGGGGCAGGGGCAGGGCGCAGAACCAGGGAAGGCCTCACAGCAGGCCAAGAGATTCAGGTCCAGGCCTGCAAGGCAAGAGCTGAGGGCCAGCACAGGGTGGGCCAGCAGTGGGGCCACGTGGCTGGAGGACTGGCAGGGGTGGAGCGCAGAGGGGGCTTGGGTGGAGCCACAGGAGGCCTGCTCAAGCCCGGGGCATCTGCAGCCTGCACCCCGAGGGAGGCAGACGCCCCTGCGCTCCAGAACGCCCAGCTGCCTGCCCCGAAAGGCAGGGGCCATGCTTACCCTGGTGAGCATTTTCAGAGGAAAAAAAGCAAAACACAGGAGTAAGTCAGAAATCAAGGTGTTAGAACTGGCCCCAAAGGCCCCTGCAGCACAGACTCCTGGCCAGGCTCCTTTTCCGCTCAAACACCAAGTCTGAGCTCAGATTTCTCCTCAGAAACCACAGAGCCCAGAAGTGGGACAAAATCTGTAACGCAGTGAAAGAAATGTCGGAGCAGCATCCCCAACCCTGCGGAGCGAAGGTGGACGGAGGGAGAAGGCGGGGATCCACAGCAGGCCTGCTGTGCAAGCACCACCACAGAAGCTCTCCCGACAGAAGGGAAGAGACGTTCGTGGGAAACCCGGGGGCCAGGAAGGAAGACGCTCGGGCACTGTCCTCATGAACACTGACCGGGGCCACCAGGGCCCAAGTCGGGAGGCCAGATGGATCAAAGCGCACGCGACGTGGCCAAGCGCGGATGCCGGGGCTGGAGATGCTGCAGGACAAAGGTGATGCGCGGGGCTCAGGACACAGGGCGACCCCATGCCCTCCAGACGCCCGAGCTCCCGGAGCATCGCCTGGCTGCCTGGCTGAGAGGAGACGTGGGGATCTGGGCACAGGGCGACTCCATGCCCTCCAGACGCCCGAGCTCCCGGAGCATCGCCTGGCTGCCTGGCTGAGAGGAGACGTGGGGATCTGGGCACAGGGATCGCTTGGCCGTGAATCCTGTGACTTGGCCACTGGGCCAGCGTGAGGGCGGGAGGACAGTGGGCTCCCTGCCACGGCCAGTGGAGAATGCCCAGCTGCCAGCCCCTCTCTAGAGAGGGCCAATCCACTATGCTGTGTGGGCAGGGAGGCAGCCTGCCAAACCAGTCAGAGAAGGTACGAAGGCGTGGCTGTGAGAGGCCAAGACCAGACGGCCAGTCCTGGGCCTGCGAGAGGCACCGAGGGCCACTGACCAGTGTGACCAAAAAGGCATCAGCTGGCAGCTCATGCTGCCCAGATGTGGGCGAAGCTGGCAAACCCCAACCCACAGTAACTGAGGAAGGCATTTCCTGGAACTTGGGGCATCTAAGATCTGCCCTGCAAATTCTCATACCTACTCTTAAAGCATATTGCTAACAGCGGAGCCCTGAGAATCAATTTAGGACACTCACCCAAGGCTCAGTGTTGTAAGAGGTGAGCATACAATGAGTGTTTCCCAAGCGTCACAACCATCCATCTCTTCCCTGCCTTGAAGCACGCTGACCCAGTGCTGACTCACTATCTCCCACCTACAGGTGGTAATGTTTAGAAGCACCTGTCAGGGCACTGGGTCTCTAAGATTGATCGGAACAACGTTTAGGCGTTCTGAGCTGCCGGAGCTTTGCACACTTCCCCAGAGTCTGGGGTCCCGACGTTTCCCTGAGGCGCTCCCCACCAAAGGCACCACAGCTGCAGAAGAGGGGTCAGCGCCACCGCAGACCCTGCCGGCCTCTGCCCCTTCCGGCCAAAAGCAGCCCAGACTAGGACACCAAGGCTCAACATGAACTCCAGACTCTGGCTGATAAGCTGACCCCCAAGCTTCTTTGAAAATAAAAACTGTTAGAACAAAGTTCTGAACATGAAAGAGTTATTTTGAGAAACTGTGGAACATATAGTCACTTTCACAAATATATACCTTTTACTCTTTAATTTTTTGGTAACATTCATTACTAAAATTCCCTAAAACAAAAAATTAAAATGAAAGAATTTTCAAAATCCAAGCACAGCAAGTCAATGATGGGAGACTCAGAAAGTGGCTGGGCCCTACAAGTAAAAGTGAGTCATTCTCGCCAGGTGAGCATCTGGTTACCTTACGGAAACATGAAGCTTCTTCCCCTACATAGGTGACGGCAGAAGCCCAAGATGCAACAAAAACCACATACGCGGGCACCCCAACACCTATGGTGGAGAGGCTGGGGCACCCGCCCTGGAGGCAGGTCCCAGGAGCCGGCAGCCCTGGGGCACGCCCTCCTCAGAGCCCTCAGGGCTCCATCAGACCTCGCCACAGGACGGCCCAACCACGGCAGGCCTCTCTGCATCCCCACGGGCAGGGCCCCACGGGCTGGCAGTCTGTGCTTCTGAAGGTGCCTGCACTCGCCCTGCCGAGGCCAGCACAGGGAGCCTGTCTGTGCGAGTCGAAGCTTCTTGTCCAGGCTGTTGTATGTCCTGAAGCAGCAAGTGGCAGCCCCTAAGACAGGCACTGATGAGCGGGAGAGAAGCAAAGCAAGCCACGCCTCAGCCTCCCTTCAGTGGCCAGCAGCTCGGGTGTGGGAGGACTGCGCCCTCTGCCCTGCAGTCTGAGGGGGTCCTGCCCCACGAGCAGGACAGCCGATGGCCTGGTCCACGCACAGAAATGCCCAGCAGGGTCCCACAGTGCTGAAGTCACTAGCTCCAGGGCTGCACCCCCACTGAGCTGGGCACCCCGTCCCTTCCCCCACCTTCTGGCTTCAGGCCACTGGCGCACAGCAGCTTCCCAAAGCAGGGCCAGTTGTCTGTCACCCACCCCTCTCCCAACCCACCCCTGAGGCAGCTGCCTGCACAACAGAGGAGATAACACCGACCTCACCAGAGGGCTGCTTCCCCCACCACACCCTCAGGCCTCTCCTGGGTCAGATATGAGACACACGAGCCGCACGTGCACCTCCTCTGAGGTTTCCCAGACCTGCTGAAGAAGCTGTTTCCACGCAGCATCCCTGCAGGCTACGGCCCAAAGCCACCACTGTCCCCAGGGCCCATCACGGGACTCAACTTCAGCTGGACCTGAACTGAGAAGCAAACGGCAGGCACAGCCCTCCTCTCAAGCACACTTTCCAGGGTACAGGGTTTGTCCCTCTAACAAGGAACGGAAGAGAAGCTCAGACAAGCAGAGGGCAGCCCAAGGTCACTGGGTCAGTCAGGTGCTCGAGCCATGCCTGGGACCTGTTGACCCAAGGCTGGCTTCCTGGACCCTCAAACGCAGAAGCGCCCAACTCGGCCCACGCACTCCTCCACCTCTGCTTCTGGCTGCCCCTCCCTCCGTGACCCCCGTGAAGGCAGGCCAGAGGGCGGCCTGAGCCGAGGCGTGGCCGGGTCAGAGGGGTACAGGGGTCAGAGGGCTGGCCTGGCGCGGGGCCACTGAGGACAGGGAGCGCCTTCCCTCCACACTCGTCCGCTGGGCTCCCGGCGTGGCGCGCGGCGCGGATGTTACCCCACTCGCCGGGGGAGCAGGGTGCCACTTCACAGGACATCCGCGCCGTCAGAGAGAGGGGCAGCACGCAGGGCAGCGGGGGACTGCGGGCAGCGAGGTCAGGAAAAGCCGCCCGGAGGTGACTGCGGGGCCAAGCCCTCCCGGGAGAGGGGCCAGGGGCCAGAGGCGGGGGCTGGACCCCGGGCAGGCCGTGTCCGCGGGGCGGCGGCGACAGGCCGCCGCGGGGGTCCCGGGGCGCGCTCCCCCCGCGCGGCGCGGCCACGCCCCTCCGACCCCGCCGGCGCCCGGCACCCCCCTCACCAGAAGAAGGTGTTGGTGCCGTCGTCGAAGACCTCGGACTCGGTGCTGCGGCGGCCCGCGGCCGGCCCGCTCGCTCGGCCCGCGGCCGCGCCGGCCGGCGGCTCCTCCGGCGAGGCCTTGCCCCCCGGCACCGGGGACCCCGGCCGCGGCCCCTCGGCGCCCCGGCGCTCGCCCCTCCGCATGACGCCCGGGCCCCGGCCGCTCCGCCCCGCGCCTTGACCCCACGCACCCGAGGCCGCGCGAGACCGCGCGAAGAGCGCCGGGAAGGGGTCGCGGCGCCCGCTCCGCAGGGTCTCTGGAGAGCAGAGGCGGGGGGCGGCAAGAAAAGGGCGGGCGGTGGATTGTGGGACTTGTAGTCTGAGCGCCTGGGCGCGGGGTATCCTGGGACTCGTAGTCTCCGATGTCCTGCGTTAAGAACAGCGCTTGCTGGGAGGGATGCCACCTGGTCGCTAGGTAACTAGCGTTGCGTGAGTTGCGGGAGGAGCGACGTCTCCCTAATCAGGGGCGCCCAGGCTGCCCCAGACCCTCCTCCTGGGCTGTCTGCCCTGAGCCACGCCCCAGACTCTCCTCCCCAGCCGGCCTATCCCCAGGCGTGTTCTCCCAGTCTTCACTGGGATCTCCAGACTCTAGCCTCCTGGTGGCCAAAGAGTGGCTCTTAAGATCAGTAGCCATGCTGATCTTGGCTGACTCAGATTATTAATAGAGAGAGAGCACCCTGCAAAAACATTCAGTGAACCCCACTTGAAAAAGTCTGGCAGCTCCTCAAAGGGTGAGACAGAGTTGCCACGTGACCCAGCAATTCCGTTCCTAGGGATATATTCAAAAGAAACGAAACCATGCATAACTGTACATGGATACTGTCACCTTTAATGACGAATTAGCCAGTTATTTCACCAGCAAAGGGAGACTTACTTAGGAATAGCAGAGGAATTGCAACTCCGGATACGTGAGCAGTGGTGGACCACAGGCAAATCCAGAGAACGAAGTGGGGGAACTTGCTACTCTAGGGAGAAGAGGGAGTGGGAATCAGTTCAGTTCAGTTCAGTGGCTCAGTCGTGTCCGACTCTTTGCGACCCCATGAATCGCAGCACTCCAGGCCTCCCTGTCCATCACCAGCTCCCAGAGTTCACCCAAACTCACGTCCATCAAGTCGGTAATGCCATCCAGCCATCTCATCCTCTGTCGTCCTCTTCTCCTCCTGCCCCTAATCCCTCCCAGCATCAGGGTCTTTTCCAATGTGTCAATTCTTCACATGAGATGGCCAAACTATTGGAGTTTCAGCTTCAGCATCAGTCCTTCCAATGACTGGTTGGATCTCCTTGCAGTCCAAGGGACTCTCAAGAGTCTTCCCCAACACCACAGTTCAAAAGCATCAATTCTTCGGCATTCAGCTTTCTTCACAGTCCAACAGCATTGGACCTTGCTTCTATCACCAGTCACATCCACAACTGGGTATTGTTTTTGCTTTGGTTCCATCCCTTCATTCTTTCTGGAGCTAGCTGGGAATAAAGGCTATGATAACCAGAGTCGATTGGAGGAGCTGGAGATCCAAAGTAAGGAGGTTTTGGGGGGAGGGGGTTGGGCCTCTGCGGTCTCTGATTGGCTGGGCTATGGGAAGTGGAGAGAAGCTTCCTTTCTCCTGCTGAATGTGAAGGAGAGATGCCTTCCTGTTGGGGGTATAGGGGAAGGTAGGTCTTTTTCTGTTTGCACTACCAATGAAAATAAATATGCCATTCAATTTTGCTTAATTTTAGAACTGCAGTCTTCCAATCTAATCTTAAGAAAAATGAATTTGGGGAGATCAAGATTCCCATAATGGCCGTTGTAATTACAGATTACTTTGTTTGACCCATTTAGTTAAAAAAATGGTTATGTGGGGAGGTCCCTAGATTTTAAACATGAAACCAGCTGGAGTCCCCAAAGGAGGGCTGCCCTCAGAGCATTTAAATGACTGGATCCCATTTCCCTAAGTTCTCCTGAAAACCCCAGAAAGTTGCCAGAGCCCTAGCCTAGATTCCAAAAGGAATAAAACCGAACTCTTAGATCACAGTTACCTCAGTCTCCCAAAGAGAACCTTGCTACGTGCTCTCCAGAAAACAATTGAGTACTTAGCAAGGGTGAAACCACTATACCCGTGAAAAGGTTAGGGTTAGGAATAAAGTTGAGGGCTCAAAACGCAAAATGAGAAGAGCTCAGAATTCGAGAGGAGACTCATCAAATCAGAAGCTGGTGGTGATGCACAGAAGCGACAAGCACAGGGAGCCTGGTTCAGCACCTCAGTTGATTTCACCTCTTGGGGTTCACCTCCAGATCCCACTTCTGACACCACATATATCGACTTCAGTAATACAAATAGCCAGTTATTTTATCAGCAACAGTTGAGTTTATTCAGAAATATAGAGAAGTTGCAATTCAAGATGGGTGAACCACAGTGGGCCATAGGCACATCCAGAGAGCAAGAAGAGGGGACTTGCTACTATAGGGAACGGGGCGGTGGGATGGACTGTGATAGCCAGAGTCCATCGGGGGTGCTGGGGCCCAAAGCATGGAGGCTCCCTATAGGTGGGGGCGCTGTGGCCGCAGCTGCAGTCAGGATGAAGCAGAAATCTTCTGCTTTCTACTGGATAGTAAATAGAGATGCTGTCCCGTCAGAGGTGAAGGGGGCATCTCTTACTGTTCAGGGTGATTGATAACGCACAGAGGGCTTGAGAGTCTCCCTGCAGGCCTGTCCCAGCTCTAACTTTAGCTGAAGTTGCTTTAATTAATTCCACAATATTCAGAGCAGCAAAATTCATAATTCCGCAGAAGGAAGCAACTGAATGTCCAACAGATGAATGCACGCAAAAGCCGGTCTACCCACGCATGGAAAATTGTTCCACACAAAGAGGAAAGAAGCTTTGACACATGCGCCAACATGGGTTATTGTCCATTTTGCTTGAAAATATTATGCTATGAAAGAAGCCAGTCATACAAGACCATGGATTATATTACCCCCCTACATGAAATATCCAGAGTCCAGAATAGGCAAATCATGGGCGAGAACAGTGGTCACCACAGGCTGGGCAGGGAGTGTGGAGTGACTGCTCAAGGGCACTGGGTTTGTCTTTCTTTACTACTTGTTTATTCATTTATTTGGCTGTACCAGGTCTTAACTGAGGCAACGTAGAATCTTTCGCTGTGGCCTGTGGGATTCTCAGTTGCAGACTCCTAGCTGCAGCTCTGTGGGTCTAGGTCCCAGACCAGGGACTGAGCCTGAGCCCTCTTCACTGGGAGCGTGGAGTCCTGGCTGCAACCACCATGGAGGACCCTGGGTTTCTCTTCAAGGCCGTGAGAATGTTCTGAAATTGACCGTGGCGATGGTTGCATCTATCTGTGAGTATCCTTAAAACTACTGACCTGTTCACTCTAAATGCAGGAATTATGTGGTGTATGAACTATATCTCAATAAAGCTGTTATTAACATACATATCTGTATTTTCCCAGCTCCCTCCTTGCAGCCCCTCCCAGCATGCACAGGGTCTGATTATAATGTGGAGCCTCAGCTCCTGACTACTAGCTGCCAACAGTCCAAGGACCAACAGACGTGCCAGGACACACTGGCCCCCGGAAGCGTGCTGTCAAGCCTTCCTGGGCCTGGCTGCTGCCCTCTGCCTGCCCCTGGACCACTCCCTGCCCCAGGCCAGGGCCCCGTCCACTGGGGGTTGCCAGGGTGGCCTGGGCAGCCAGCTTCACTGTGGCCGTCCTCAAGGGTGTGTGTGAGGATGTGTGCCAGTGAATGGACGTGGGGCTGGAGAGGAAGACCATGGCTGGACTGTGATCTCCGTCCTGAGGGGGTAGGGAGTTATGCTGAGGTTGGCATCACCTGGCTGCGTTTTAGGGGACCAGGACGTGAGGTCTCCATGGCACTGCCCTGCCAAGACTGATGTGCTGGGCCTACTTTGCCCAGGGATGTGGTGCTGGACCCATAAGCAGGAGGCGCCCAGAGCAGGCCAGCTCCCGCTGACACTGTCTGTGTCCAGCAAGTACCCCACAGGCCTGGTTCCCTCCTTTCCTGCCCCCAGGGCCTGGAGCCATCCTTCAAGCCCCCCTTTTCTGAGTCCAGGGCTGTTACTCACATTCCAGATGCATCTTGGTGCAGTCAGGATCATTTCCTGGATCTGGGTATTTCCCCTAAACTGCACCAAACTCCTCCTGAAGCTGAGTAGGGCCACCTCCACCTCCCCAGTGTGCAGAGGCCCAGTGTGGAGATGAACCCTGGGGTCAAGCATGCAGCCCCGGGCTCAGAACCAGTTGGGGTGGTAGGAATAAGGCTGGAGGGGTGGGAGTGGCGTGAGGCGGGGTGGGAATGGGGTGAGGCGGGGTGGGGAAGGCACACTGTGCCAGTAGCTGGGGCCGTGGAGTTCTGGCTACAGGGCAAGAAGAGTTCCCAACAGCGTTACAAATGGTAACTGTTTTCATCTTTACATCCCCTTAGGTTCTGTGTTCATCTCTGGCTTAGAGAGGAGAAACTGAGGCAGGAAAAGGCTGGGAACCCACTCACCCAGTGCCTTCCTTCCCGCTGGAGCCTGGAGCCTCTCCGCCTGAATCCCTGTACTCTGCAGAGACCTCTGCACCTGCAGCTTTGCACGTGGAGCCTGGCGTCTGGGACTCCCCTCCAGCAAGCCCCTGACCTAACTACGATGAGTCACCCTGGATGCAGCCCTCTCAGCCCTTCTACCGCAAGACTTGGAGACTGGCTAGAGGTGAAGGGGCAGGGCACCGACGAGGCCCACACACTTCGCGGCTCAGGCGACCAGGTGGCAGGCGTGAAAATTAATAAAGGGAGCGCTCCTTTAACATGAAGTCAAGGACTTCCTGGCGGCCCAGTGGCTGAGAGTCTGAGAGCACGCCTGCAGGTGCAGGAGAAATAGTCCGATTCCTGGTCCAGGAAGACTCCATGTGCAGAAGGGCAGCTAGGCGCCTGCGTCACAGCTGCTGAGCTGAGCCGCCGCTCCAGAGCCTGGGCTCTGCAGCAGGAGTGGCCGCTGCAGTGAGGCGCACGCACCTCAGATGGAGAGCGGCCGCCGCTTGCTGCAACTAGAGAAAGGCCCGAGCGGCAACAGAGACCAGCAGAGCCAGAAACAAATAAAAAATAAAAAATATATATATAGGAGTCAGACCCCCAAATAGCTAAAGCAATCCTGAGAAAAAAGACAGAAATCGGACTCCTTGACTCAGACTATACCACAAAACTTCACTCAGCAAAACAGTATGTTTCTGGTGCAAAAGCTGAAACATAGGTCAATGGAACAGGATAGATAAGCCAGAAATAAACCCACACACTTAGGATAAATTAATCTATGACAAAGGAGGCAAGAATATACAATAGAGAGAAGAGAGCCTCTTCAGTAAGTGATGTTGGGAAAACAGGACAGCTACATGTAAAACCATACACAAAAATAAATTAGAACACTCTCTAACACCATTCACAAAAATAAACTCAAAATGGGTCAAAGACCTAAATGTAAGGTTGGACACTATAAAACTCTTGGAGGAAATCATAGGTAGAATATTTTTCACATAAAGCGCATCATGATCTTTTTTGGTCCACCTTCTAGGGTAATGAAAATATAAATAAAAATAGACAGATGAGACCTAACTGATCTTAAAACTTCTGCACAGAAAAGGAAACCATAAACAAAGCAAAAAGACCACCCACAGAATGGGAGAATATTTTCAAAAGAAGCAACCAACAGGGATTAATCTTCATAATATAGAAACAGCTCATGCAGCTCTATGTCGAAAAAACAACAACCCAATCAAAAACTGGGCAGACGCTCTAAATAGGCATTCCTCCAAAGAAGACAGATGGATGGCCAAAAAGTACGGGAAAAGGTGCTCAGCATCACTATCAGAGAAATGCAAATCAAGATCACAGTGAGGTGTCCCCTTACACCAGTCAGAAGGGCCATCATCATCGACCCATTTTGAGTTTATTTTTGTGAATGGTGTTAGAGAGTGTTCTAATTTATTTTTGTGTATGGTTTTACATGTAGCTGTCCTGTTTTCCCAACATCACTTACTGAAGAGGCTCTCTTCTCTCTATTGTATATTCTTGCCTCCTTTGTCATAGATTAATTTATCCTAAGTGTGTGGGTTTATTTCTGGCTTATCTATCCTGTTCCATTGACCTATGTTTCAGCTTTTGCACCAGAAACATACTGTTTTGCTGAGTGAAGTTTTGTGGCATAGTCTGAGTCAAGGAGTCCGACTTCTTGCCTACAAACAAGCGTTGGCGAGGGTGTGGGTGGGAACGTAAACCGGTAGCACCGCTATGGAGAACAGGATGAAGGTTCCTGTAAACACTAAACAGAGAACCACTGCCTGAGCCCGCAGTGGCACTGCCAGGCACATATCCGGGGAAACCGTAGTGTAGTCAGTGCGTGCGCCCCGGTGCTCACTGCAGCACCGCTCGCAAGAGCCGGGACACGGGAGCAGCTGAACCCCCTGGACGGGGAGCAGGTGAAGATGTGTCACATACGCGACGGGATATTCAGCTCAGCTCAGTGCAGCTCGGCTCAGCCGTGTCCGACTCTGCGACCCCATGAACCGCAGCACGCCAGGCCTCCCTGTCCATCACCAACTCCCGGAGTTCACTCAGACTCACGTCCATCGAGTCCGTGATGCCATCCAGCCATCTCGTCCTCGGTCGTCCCCTTCTCCTCCTGCCCCCAATCCCTCCCAGCATCAGAGTCTTTTCCAGTGAGTCAACTCTTCGCATGAGGTGGCCAAAGTACTGGAGTTTCAGCTTCAGCATCATTCCCTCCAAAGAAATCCCAGGGCTGATCTCCTTCAGAATGGACTGGTTGGATCTCCTTGCAGTCCAAGGGACTCTCAAGAGTCTTCTCCAACACCACAGTTCAAAAGCATCAATTCTTTGGCGCTCAGCCTTCTTCACAGTCCAACTCTCACATCCATACATGACCACAGGAAAAACCACAGCCTTGACTAGACGGACCTTTGTTGGCAATTACTCAGCCATGAAAAGAATGAAGTAACGTCATTTGCGGTGACGTGCGTGGACCGAGACGTGATCACACTAAGTGAGACAGAGAAAGGCAAATGACATATGACATCGATCGTATGTGGGATCTAAAAAAATGGTACAAATGAAGTTAATCACAAAACAGAAACAGAGTCACAGGCGTAGAAAACGAACCTAGGGCTCCCAGGGGAGAGCCGGGGAGGCGTAAACCGGGAGACGGGAGCTGACATACAGATGCTGGTTGTTGCCGTTGTTCAGCCGCTCAGTCGTGCCCGACTCTCTGCGACCCCAGGGACTGCAGCACACCAGGCCTCCCTGTCCATCACCATCTCCTGGAGTTTACTCAAACTCATGTCCATCGAGTCGGTGATGCCATCCAACCATCTCATCCTCTGTCGTCCCCCTCTCCTCCTGCCCTCAATATTCCCCAGCGTCAGGGTCTTTTCCAATGAGTCAGCTCTTTCATTGGGTGGCCAAAGGACTGGAGCTTCAGCTTCAGCTTCAGCATCAGTCCTTCCAATGAATATTCAGGGTTGATTTCCTTTAGGATTGACTGGTTTGATCTCCTTGCTGGTAAGGGACTCTTAAGAATTTTCTCCAGCACCACAATTTGAAAGCATCAGGTCTTCAGCACTCAGCCTTCTTCCTGGTCTAACTTGTACATCTGACATGACTGTTGGAAAGCCACAGCTTCCACCCTAACTGCTCCTAGCTCTGTTTGTCTGTAACTGAGTTTGCTTTCCTTCCCCCTGACTCTGGAGCTACACTTTGCACCGATTCTCCTTCGTGCTAAATACATCCCGTATCTGGTGTTTACCCTTATAATACCCTTCTCCTCGTAGTTACATTTCAGAAAGAAGGCCACCGAACCCCTGAACTGCCAGGCTCAATTTCTGGGTTACTGACTACTGATACCAGTCTATGACTGTCTTTGAGACAATGCAAGAGGAAGATATCAAGACCCTAACACCTTTGTTCCTCATCACTGACTTCTGACTACAAGCCCTCATCTTCTATAAGCCCCTAGACATCTCAGGAACCAGAAATCAAATTGCCAACACCTGTTGGATCATCGAAAAAGCAAGAGAGTTCCAGAAAAACTTCTGCTACGCCAAAGCTTTTGACTGTGTGAATCACAATAAACTGTGGAAAATTCTGAAGGAGATGGGACTACCAGACCACTTTACCTGCCTCCTGAGAAATCTGTATGCAGGTCAAGAGGCAGCAGTTAGAACCAGACATGGAACAACAGACTGGTTCCAAATTGGGAAAGGAGTACGTCAAGGCTGTTTATTGTCACCCTGCTTACTTAACTTATATGCAGAGGACATCATGCAAAATGCCAGGCTGGAAGAAGCACAAGCTGGAATCAAGATTGCCAGGAGAAATATCAATAACCTCAGATATGCAGATGACACCAGCCTTATGGCAGAAAGTGAAGAAGAAATAAAGAGCCTCTTAAAGTGAAAGAGGAGAGTGAAAAAGTTGGCTTAAAACTTAACATTCAGAAAACTAAGATCATGGCATAGATGGGGAAACAATGGAAACAGTGAGAGACTTTATTTTGGGGGCTTCAGAATCACTGCAGATGGTGACTGCAGCCATGAAATTAAAAGATGCTTGCTCCTTGGGAGAAAAGCTATGACCAACCTAGACAGCATATTACAAAGCAGAGACATTACTTTGCCAACAAAGGCCCATCTAGTCAAAACTATGGTTTTTCCAACTGTCATGTATGGATGTGAGAGTTGAGTTATAAAGAAAACTGAGCACCAAAGAATAGATGCTTTTGAACTGTGGTGTTGGAGAAGACTCTTGAGAGTCCCTTGGACTGCAAGGGGATCAAACCAGTCAATCCTAAAGGAAATCAGTCTTGAATATTCATTGGAAGGACCGATGCTGAAGCTGAAGCTCCGATCCTTTGGCCACATGACGCGAAGAACTGACTCATTTGCAAAGACCCTGATGCCGGGAAAGATTGAAGAGGGAAGAGAAGGGGACGACAGAGGATGAGATGGTTGGATGGCATCACTGACTCGATGGACTTGAGTTTGAGTGAGCTCCGGGAGACGGTGAAGGAAAGGAAAGCCTGGCAAGCTGCAGTCCATGGGGTGTCAAAGAGTCGGACACGACTGAGTGACGGAACTGAACTGGTTGACCTCAGGCAGGATGGGAAACTGTCAGGCCATCCTCCTTGAAGATCCCATTGTCACCTTCCCAGTGAGCAATTCTTTATACCCTGCTGCCCTGATTCCCTCACTCCCTGAGGAGATCCTCTACAACCCCCAGAGGTTATGGAGACTGTTTACCTGGGTGGACTGGATCTGTCAGATAAACCTCTGAGCAATGCTGATTGGGACCTGTTTTGGCAGGAGGAGCAATGAAGAGAAGTGAAAGGCAAAAGAGAAAAAGAAAGACATATCCATCTGAAGGCAGAGTTGCAAGGAATACCAAGGAGAGAAACAAAGCCTCCCCCAGTGATCAATGCAAAGAAATAGAGGAAAACAACAGAATGGGGAAGACTAGATCTCTTCAAGAAAATTAGAGATACCTAGGGAACATTTCATGCAAAGATGGGCACAATAAAGGACAGAAATGGTATGGACCTAACAGAAGCAGAAGATACTAAGAAGAGGTGGCAAGAACACACAGAACTGTGCAAAAAAGATCTTCACGACCCAGATAACCATGATGGTATGATCACTCCCCTAGAGCCAGACATCCTGGAATGCAAAGTCAAGTGGGCCTTAGGAAGCTTCACTACAAACAAAGCTAGTGGAGGTGATGGAATTCCAGTTGAGCTGTTTCAAATCCTCAGATATGATGCTGTGAAAGAGCCTCACTCAATATGCCAGCAAATTTGGAAGACTCAGCAGTGGCCACAGGACTGGAAACGGTCAGTTTTCATTCCAATCCCGAAGAAGGGCAATGCCAAAGAATGTTCAAACTACCTCACAATTACATTCATTTCACATGCTAGCAAGGTCATGCTCAAAATATTTCACACTAGGCTTCTACAGTATGTGAACCAAGAACGTCCAGATGTACAAGCTGGATTTAGAAAGGCAGATGACCCAGAGAGCAAATTGCCAACATCCGCTGGATCACCAAAAAAGCGAGAGAGTTCCCAAAACACATCTGCTTCATCCGGTTCAGGTCAGTTCAGTCGCGCAGTCGTGTCTGACTCTTTGCGACCCCAGGGCCTGCAGCATGCCAGGCCTCCCTGTCCATCACCGACGCTCGCAGAGCTTGCTCAATCTCATGTCCCCTGAGTCGGCGATGCCATCCAACCATCTCGTCCTCTGTCGCCCCCTTCTGCTCCTGCCTTCAATCTTTCCCAGCATCAGGGTCTTTTCCAGTGAGTCAGTTCTCCGCATAAGATGGCCAAAGGATTAGAGCTTCAGCTTCAGCATCAGTTCCCCCAGTGAATATTCAGGATTGATTTCCTTTAGGATTGACTGGTTTGATCTCCTTGCAGTCCAAGGGACTCTCGAGAGTCTTCTCCAACATTGCAATTCAAAGCATCATTTCTTCAGTGCTCACCCTTCTTTATGGTCCAACTCTCACATCCATACATGACTACTGGAAAAACCATAGCTTTGACTAGACAGGCATTTGTCAGCAAAGTGATGTCTCTGCTTTGTAATATGCTTTCTAGGTTGGTCATAGCTTTTCTTCCAAGGAGCAAGTGTCTTTTAATTTCATGGCTGTGGTCACCATCTGCAGTGAATTTGGAGCCCCCCTCCAAAGTAAAGTGTCTCACTGTTTCCACTGTTTGCCCATCTATTTGCCTTGAAGTGATGGGACTGGATGCCATGATCTTAGTTTTCTGAATGCTGAGTTTTAAGCCAACTTTTTACTTTTCTCTTTCACTTTCGTCAAGAGGCTCTTTATTTCTTCTTCATTTTCTGCCATAAGGGTGGTATCATCTGCATATCTGAGGTTATTGATATTTCTCCTGGCAATCTTGATTCCAGCTTGTGCTCATCCAGCCTGGCATTTCACATGATGTACTCTGCATATAAGTTAAATGAGCAGTGACAATATATAGCTTTGACTTACTCCTTTCCCAATTTGGAACCAACCTGTTGTTCCATGTCCAGTTCTAACTGTTGCTTCTTGACCTGCATACAGATTTCTCAGGAGGCAGGTAAGGTGGTCTGGTATTTCCATCTCTTGAAGAATTTTCCAGTTTGTTGTGATCTACATAGTCAAAGGCTTTGGCGCAGTCAATAAAGCAGAAATAGACATTTTTTCTGGAACTCTTTTGCTTTTTCGATGATCCAACAGATGTTGGCAATTTGCTCTCTGGGTCATCTGCCTTTTCTAAGTCCAGCTTGAACATCTGGAAGTTCACAGTTCACGGACTGCTTCATTGACCGTGCTAAAGCCTCTGACTGTGTGGATCGCAGCAAACTGTAGAGATGAAGAGTTACGTGGAACTGTCCCCCCTTCATGCACAGCTGCCACCAGGGAGTTTTCTCAGGGTTGATGGAGGGACTTGAAACAGCAGGTCTGTAAACTCAACCGAGAAGGGCTCCTGCTCCCTAGGAAAGGAAGCAGGAACCAGTGGAAATGTGAAAGTCCCAGAGGCCTTGGTGGGGAGCAGCAGGGAGACAGGAGTGTCCCTCGGGTGAGGACATCGGCGGCCTGGGCCTCCAGTCCACTGCCATCCTGGTGTGGGAGGCAAGCGCCCGCTTCCTGCAGACCAGAGGAGGGGGCCTTGGGAGTTGGGTGTGTGTGGGACTAGGCTGGGGGAGGACTCAGGAGGCTCCAGCCTCAGCCAATCCGACTGTGCTGCCTCTGGGGAGGGTCCCCAGAAAGATCCCAGAGGATCTTTGTCCACGTCCAGGGTCCAGGCCATTGGGGCTGGGAGACCAGGTTGCCCAGGTACGAATGAGCCTGAGGCTCTCTTGGCTGACTTGTCATTCGGACCTCTTCCGTGGGGTGGCGCCCTAGAGACAGCAGGGACGGGGCATCTGCCTCCTGCCGCACTTTGGCCCTGGGAGGGAAGACAGCAGGTGGACAGCGTTTTCTGCAGTGGGAGAAGGCAGGGTCCAGGGTTCACAAAGAAGAGCAGGAAGCCCACGTAGACCTCAACTGAGGTTCTCCACCCAAGACAGGGCAGAGTCAGCCCTGCCAACAGCCAGGGTGTGGCTTCTTCACAGGACGTTCTCAAAACCAAGGCCCAGAGTGGGGCCGAGTCTGAACAAAGTTCATAATCATAGACTTTCACACGACAAAGTGCATTTAGTAATATAAAGCTTACGAAAGTGACGTGTGTCGGAGGAAGCGACTTACCCGACGAGAATCACAGTTCCACCATCCACGTGCTTGCTCGTGCGACCGCTCAGTCATGTCTGACTCTTGGTGACCCCGTGGACTGTGGCCAGGCCACTGTGGCCAGGCTCCTCTGTCCATGGGCTTTTCCAGGTAAGGATACTGGTAGCCCTTTCCTCCTTCAGGGGATCTCCCCAACCCGGGGGTTGAACCCGTGTCTCCTGTGTCTCTTGCGTGAGCAGGTGGATTCTTCACCACTGCGCCGCCTGGGAAGCCCCTCTGCCATCCACAGGAAAATATAAATATCAAGCATTAAACCCACGCTGCTGGCGCCTCACTGCACTGTGACTTGGTTGAGATGAAGATGTGCACGTTCACAGTCATGTCTTTTTCACTTGACAGCATGAGACGAGCATTTTCTGATGTTGTCATAAACTCTTTGGTTTGAAAGCACCATTTTTAATGGCTGCGTAAGCAGCATGCGGATACAGCACGTTTCCTCAGGTACTGCTCTACTTTTTAACGTGTTATCACTTATCCTTCTATTTGGCTGCACCAGGTCTTAGGTGGGGCATGCATGATCTTTCATCTTCACTGTGGCATAAAGGATTTTTAGTTTTGACGTGTGGGTCAGGGGTCTAGTTCCCTGACCAGGGATGGAACCCAGGGCCGTTGCAATGAGAGTGTGGAGTTTTAGCCACTGGACCACGAGGGAAGCCCTTTCCCTATTACTGATCATGTAAAGGGTTCCCACGCTGCCCTGGTGGCTCAGCTGGTAAAGAATCCGCCTGCAATGCAAGAGACCTGGGTTTGATCCCTGGGTTGGGAAGATCCCCTGGAGAAGGGAAAGGCAACCCACTCCAGTATTCTGGCCTGGAGAATTCCATGGACTGTATGGTCCATGGGGTTGCAAAGAGTTGGACATGACTGAGCGACTTTCACTTTTGAGTGGTTTATACTTTTTGCTCAAAGGACATATTAATACATACTTTCAATATTTTGGATTTTTGTTAGGATAGTTTAGAAAAAGTTAATTAATGGACCAAAGTATCAACACTTTTTTAGGCTTCAGATGCTTATTGCTGGACTGCTTTCCGAAGAGCCACACTGCTTTCCTCTCCAGGTAGGCCTGGATGAGATCGCCCTCACCCTCTGTCCTTACTGAGAGGGACGTCCCAGGTGGTCCAGGCCAGGGCTCCTCCTCCTGGCTCGCCCCCCGCAGGAGATGCTGCCTTTGCCCTGAGGGGCCACAGGTGGAGGTGCCTGAGCAGCAAGGCTGCTGGACGCAAGTCTCGCTTCCCTCAGACCCTTGTAAGGCAGGAACGGGAAGAGGCAGTGTTCCTGGAGGGTTGAAACTGGGAATGCCGACTGAGACCAGTGAGAGAGAGGGCAGCTTGCTGTCGCTTCCAGTGACGTCTGAGTGGGGGAACTCGTCCGTGCTGACTGTCCTGAGCAGGTTGAGTTAGGGTTAGGGTCCTTCCACCTTCCTCCTGGGGCTCCCCCGGCAGCTCAGCAGTAAAGAATCTGTCTGCCAATGCAGGAGATGACGGGTCCCATCCCTGGGTGGGGAAAATCCCCTGGAGAAGAAAAATCCCCTTGCAGTATTCTTGCATGGGAAATTCCAGAGACAGAGGAGCCTGGTGGGCTACAGTTCAAGGTCACAAAGAGTTGGACACGACTTAGTGACTGAACAACGACAAGCTTCCTCCTTAGGAAAAGTGACCACACCTCCCAGGCTTCCGTGCAGTAAGCTGTGGTGAGGTGGCTAGCCAGGTGACTAACCACAGGCGGCCGGGATACCCTCCTTCATCCTTTGCGCCCTCGCTGGCTGCAATGTCGTGAGGCCTGGGGCGTGAGCAGCCATTTGGAACCATGTGGTGGATCCACGTGCTTTCGGTGACCAACAAGTTACTAACCGGTCCGGTAGCACAGCCTCCAGATGCCACTTATGGGAGAGAGAGGCACACAGGCTTGTTTCAGCCGCTGCTTCGTGGGGTCTCTGTCACACGAATCTTAACACACTTGTCCAGACTCCTCCTCCAGAGTCTCACAGTTCCGTGCAGCCAGTTCCTTCTCTTGCCTTTGCCACCTCAGGGTCCAGTCCCTGCTGCAGCCACAGTCTGCTGTGGGGGCCCCAAACAGACGCGTGGGCGGGGCCGGGGTATCCGGGGACCTGAGGAGCCGCCGGCCGCGGGGTCTGCTGGGTGGGTTGCCTGGGCTGCACAATGCGGTCCTCCACCCTCCTGACCCCCGCGACACCGAAGTGGGACCTGCCCTCCTCCAGCTGCCCCTGCGCTGCTCGGCATGTCCGCCTGCTTTCTCCCCTGACCCCCTGCCCTGCAGCTGACAGAGCTTGGACACCCTCCCTCCCTTTTGGGGGCAGTCCACCGTCCCCCAGGACAGTCTCCCTCAGGTGGCCCAGAGCCGCCTCCCGCTGCTGCCCTGACCACGGGTGGGGTACGGCCCCCCTCAGTCCTTCATTCCTGACCCCCCACCTCCTCCGGCTAGCAAGTGGCCCCAGGACCCCCGGGCTCCCCTTCCCTGGGCTGGGGTGCACACAGCAGGGATTCTGGGTGGAGCAGGCTGTTTTCTTTCTGGGGTCTGTCTCCTCTTCCGTCGTCCCGGCCCCAGTTTCTCCTCCAAGGGACGCGACACTAGACGTGGAGGGTGGGAGGCTTGGTGTCCCAGAGGGGCCAGGGACGGTGCGACCAGGCGTCAGGAAGAGTGAAGGGAGCAGGGAGCAGGGTTATGGGAGGCGCTCCCCTCCCCCTAAAGGATGCCGATCTACCACTTTCGGCAGGGGAACGGGCCTCTGCAGGGGAGCTGAGAGCCTCTGGTGGGTGCCGCAGGCCCCGGAAGGCGTCCCAGGCCCCGGGGGAGAGGGGTGTGCCTTCCGGCCGGCAGGCACGGGCCGCTCCCCACGGCGGCACACGGACCCGAGGACGAGGAGGGCGGGGAGGAGGGAGGGGTGAGTCCCACGCGGAAGTCAGGTAGGACCGCTGGGCGGTCTCCAAGCCACGCTCGGGTTCCCAGCGGCGCTGGGGCTACCTCACCTCGGGACCCTCCGACCCTGAGCCCAGCGCGACCACCGGCCATCGGCATGCGGGTGAGTCCGCGCGGGGCCACGCCCGCCGGACCGGCGCCAGCCTCCCGCCCCGCGCCCCCGTCCCGGTCTCCCGCAGAGCCGGAGGGGGCCGGCAGGGGGTCGTGCCCCCCGCCCCGTCCCCCCGCTCCCCGGGGCTGGGGCAGGACGGAAGAAAGGGCTTGGCTCCTGCGCCGGGAGCCCCGGGGAGAACGGGGTCGGGCGGCGTGGCCACCCTCGGGCGCCGAGCCAGGAGCCGGACCCCAGACCTCGCGGCTGCGTCCGGCGGGCAGGGGGCTGGGGAGACCCAGGGTGGCCGGCAGGGCCCTCCGCTCGCTCGGGGTTCTGCCTGGGCCGGGGTGGGAGTCGCTGAAGGCTGCTGGATTCGGAATCTGGGGGCAGAGCAGGAGAGCGTCCGGGAGGACTTGCTCTCTTTCCTCCGCAAGGGACGAGGTCTCGAGGCCCGGGCAGCCGTGGGTGGCCGGGAGGAGACCCGAGCTGAGGTGGAGAGCGAAACCGGCCTCCCCGTCGCCCTCCTCCGGGCGCTCCCAGGTGTGGGCCAGGCAGGCGGCCTGGCACTCCGCCTCGGCCGCCCCAGGGCTGTGGAGCCTTGGCAGCTGAGGCTGGTTCCCAGGCCAGCCCTGTGCTGGGGGGAGGTGGGGGGCCTGGGGCTGGGGGGTGGTGGCCTGGGGATGGGGTTGGAGGGTGGGGAGGGAGCTAAGGCGAGAAAATCAGCCTTTGGGCAAAGACAGACACAGACAGCAGAGAGCGAGCTCGGCCCCAGCCAGACCTAAGCACCCCCTTCCCCTGCCACATCCCTTCCATTTCCCACCCCCCACCCCTGGCCCCAGCTGCAGTCCAAGCCCACCGCTGCCTGTGCAGCCCTCTGGTCTCAGGGCCGTTCAGTCTCTCAGGCGTGTCCGACTCTGCGACCCATGGCCTGCAGCACGCCGGGCCTCCCTGTCCATCACCAACACTGGCAGAGCTTGCTCAGGCGCATGCCCATTGAGTCGGTGATGCCATCCAACCGTCTCAACTTCCGTCGTCCCCTTCTTCGATCTTTCCCAACATCAAGGTCTTTTCCAACGAGTCAGTTCTTCGCATCAGGTGGCCAAAGGATTGGAGTTTCAGCTTCAGCATCAGTCCTTCCAATGAGTATTCAGGACTGATTTCCTGTAGGATTGACTGGTTGGATCTCCTTGCAATCCAAGGGACTCTCAGGAGCCTTCTCCAACACCACAGTTCAGAAGCCCTCTGGTCTAGCTTCTGCTAACTGCTGGGCTTACCTCCTGGTGGCCGCCCTCTTGCCCTTTACACTTCTGCAAAGCTAAAGTGCTGAGCACCGAGGCTCTGGAGCAGGTCCCTGGACACCAGCTGTGTGCTGCCCCTCAGGCCCTGTCCACACTACCAGGGGGCGGGGGCAGACTCTGGGCTCCCTCCCCTGCCAAGCAGGTACCCGCCTCTCCAGGCCCGTGTCCACTCACGCTGGGCACTGCCTGTGAGGGCTGCACTCACAGCAGGCCGCATCTGGGGTGGATGACCAGACAGACGTGTGACCTGACAAATGAGATGGATGGACAGAGGGAGGCATGGTGGGAAGGAAGGCCAAGGGAGCAGGGAGGCAGATGACAGGGCTCGGGGACAAGGGAGCCGGGGCCTCCCTGGCGGCCCAGGCGCCAGGAGGTGGCACTGCTGCCGCAGGGTGTGTCGGTTTGATCCCTGGTCAGGGGGTAAGATCCTGTATGCTTCATGGTGTGGCCCCCGAAAGATGAGGAAACAGCCAGGTGGGGGATCGCATACGTGGGCAGGCCTCTCCACATCTGAGCGTGGGGCTGATGAAACCGCTGCTTGCTGGTGGGGCCTAGCCAGGGGCGCGTGGAGTGCTGGCTGGGCTGTGGCGTGACCCTAAGCCTGAGGCAGGCCATGGATGGTCGGGGGAGGCCCCTGCCTGCTGCTGGCGGCTGGGGTGACGTCATTGCTCCAGGTAGGCTGCCCGGCCAGAAGGGTTGGGAGCTAGGGGGCAGGCACACCCGCACAGCAGTCCCCGTGCCCTGCCGGGGACCTGCAAGCTGCCTGGGGATGGACAGGCAGAGTGTGGATCCCCAGGCCTGGGCTGGTCTCCCGGGGAGCTGCAGCCTCTAAAGAAGTCAAGCAGGCAGTGGGTGTGTTGACTGGCGCTCTGGCCTGGACTCAGTCCTGGGCCTGGCCCACTGGGTGCGTGGCCTGCAGGGAGTGGGGGCTGGAAGCCCCATGGAGGACTGGAACTTCCCCCGTCCATGTGCGCAGACTTGCTGGGGAGCTGCATGTGGTGGGGCTGGGACCCCCAAGGCCAAGTGGGCCCGGGGAGCCTCTGCCCTTGCCTGGGCTCTGGGAGCCTGATGGGCACACGTGGCTTCCTGGAGGTGGGGCCTGGTGAACGGGGACAGCGGAACTCCCGGATACCTCGCCTCAGGTGCACCAGGCAGTCGGGTTGGCTGGAGGTGGGGCTGACTTTAGGGGAGCCTGGTTCTAATCCGTGAAGGCCTCTCTCCCTGGAGGACAGGTGGGCAATGGACAGCCTGATCCTGGAGCCTGGGGCCCAGGCAGGTGGCCTGGGGATGGGGCCGCTGGGCACAGAGCGTGTGGGCACCAGAGGTCCAGACGTCGAGCGTGGGGTGGCTCGACAGGACGGGGCAGGGGACTTAGGCCTGGCTGCTGCTGCTCCTGCGCCTGCCGGCCCTTTCCCTGGGGGGACCAGGTCATGACCGGGGCGGGGCTGTGTCCCAGTGATGGGGGTCAGTGCCCGTGGGACCTCTCTGGTCCAGGTCACACAGCAGCCTCCAGGGAAGGCTGACTCCCCTTTTCCAAGAGGCTCTGGGTAACGCCCCAAAGTCATGTGATGTCTTTGGGGAAAGACAGCTGCCCCAGCCTCATTTCTGGGGCCACTTGAGCGTTAGCCTCCTGCTGCTGCCTTTGGAAGCCCCTCAGGCATGGTCCTCCCCAGGCTCCCTCCTCCTGTCTGGATCCCTGTGCCGTCCCCCTCCCCGCCCGGGACCCCGTCTCCCTACCCAGGGACCCTGTCCTCCCGCCCTGGGGACCCCATCTCCCCACCCCAGGTACCCCATCTCCCCACCCCAGGTACCCCATCTTCCCGCCCCAGGGACCCTGTCTTCCCGCCCTGGGGACCCCATCTCCTCACTCAGGTACCCCATCTCCCCACCCCAGGTACCCCATCTCCCCACCCGGGGACCCTGTCTTCCTGCCCTGGGGACCCCATCTCCTCACTCAGGTACCCCATCTCCCACCCCAGGGACCCCGTCTCCCCAGCTGGGACCCCGTCTTCCTGCTGCTGGTCCTGCGCACTCTTCAGCCTCAGGCTCATGTGAGGTAGCCTCTCTTTTTCAGCCTCTGTGGGCCTCCGGCAAGGGACCCTCAGAGGGTCGTCCTGCAGGGGGTCCCGGCCCAGCAAGTGTAGGCCTCCTCCTGGGTCCGAGGTCGAGTACATGAGGACCCATTTCACTCATGAGTTTGTCCCACATGATGCTTCGCTCCTGTAGTGGGCAAGTCACAGGGCTGGCTGCTGGTGACGGAAATGCACCAACGTCCCTCGTCCCCACCTACGTGAGACCTGACTCCCTTCGCTGAGACAGGCGCCTCCGCCCAGAGCACACGCTCACAGCCCGGCCTGAGGAGGCGGCTTTCTCCTCTGGCCCTGACCCCACTGCAGGGCTGGGGCGGTGCGGGGTTGGAGCTGGGGCAGAAGAGGGCAGGGCCTGCGGAGGGGGTGAGTGCTCGCGGGGCAGACGGCTGGGCGGGCTGCACTGGGGCATGAAGACCCTGGCGTCCCGTACCCCGGAACCGGCCGTTCTGTGGCTGAGACAGAGGGGAGAGAGGGGGCAGACCCAGGCCTGGCTCTGGACCCAGTAGTTCCGGGTGTGTCTGGGGGTGGGCATTTGGGGCCGAGTCCTGGATTTAGCGAAACAAAATAAAAAACAGGTCCCCAGTAAGCTGAATTTCACACACACAACAGTATTTTTTTTTCAGTATAGGTTATGTCCCATGCAATAATTGGGACATACTTACACTAAATGGTATTTGTTGTTTATCTGAAATTCAAATGTGATGGGTGGCCTCTGTTTTCTCTGGTAGCCCTCAAGGGCAGACTGGCTGGAGCAGTCCAGTGAGGCTTTCTGGAGGAGGCAGGAATGCGCGAGGAGGAGAAGGGGAGCGGCGGGGGGGAGCCGCAGGGCAAGACCTGGCCAGGACGCCGAGTACTGGGCGGCTGCGATGCACAGGGGTGGGGGGTTGCAGGCTTGTGAGCCGGGCGGGGCTGCCCAGGGGCAGTAGTGGGTGGTGGGCTGGTGGCAGGCCCACGGTGGGATGGGGAGCCACCAGGCCCTTCAAGGAAGGCTCTCAGTGCCCCCAGGCCCTCATCCCTCGCTTCCTGTCCCTCCGGGGGTCCTCGTGCTCCCTGGGGAGCTGCTGGCTGGGACACGGCTGGGGCCCCTCTCACTGCGCACGCGGCCTGGCCAGCCCTTTGCCAGGGCTGCAGGATGCTGCCCGTGTTGCATCAAGCCCCCCAAGGCTGGGAGAGGTGGGTTCTTGCCTGAGGACACAAAGCCTCAGCACCTGCTAGGCGCTTGGCTCCGGAGGCGGTGCCTTTCCCCTACCTCGGCCCTGGGGCTTCCCCGATGACCTTCCTGCCTGCCTGCTCTGCTGCCCATCTCCTGTGCCCCGCTCTCCCTTCAGCCCAGTGGCTCTTCCAGAGCAGGGGACCTGGGTCACTTTGTCTCAAGCCCTGCTAGCCTGCTGTCTGCTCTTCGGGAATCAGTGAGGCCTAAGACGCCCCTCCCAGCTGGGTGCCAGTCCCAGCGTTTCCGCTCCCCCACCCCTGTGTGTGCTGAGTCGCTCGGACCCTGTGCGGCCCCATGGACTGTCGCCCACCAGGCTCCTCTTTCCCAGGCAAGAGTACTGGAGTGGGCTGTCCTCTCCTCCTCCCGGGGACCTTCCCGACCCAGGGGTGAGCCCCCGTCTCCCGCGTTGGCGGGCAGGCTCTTTGCCACTGGGCCACTTGGGAAGCCCCCAACTGCTGCTTGTGCAGTTTTTGCAAATCTGTGCGTTTTCCTAAAGTGTCACGGAGACAGCGCAGGGCCTGCCGGGCCTGTTGCCTGGGGCGCGGTGCAGGTGCGGAGCCTGACTCGGCCTGGACTCACGGCACCGGCTTTTCCAAGTGTATCATGCAGGCCCCCCACGGCACCATCGCCGTGTCCCCACGGCCCCTCCCGTCTGTGGTGGTCTCTCCGTCCCCCTTGTCCTTGGCTGCCTGACTCCGGGGTCTGCTCGCTGGGGCTCGCCTCCTGCTGGGATGGGGCCCTGGGCTTTCGGGACCATGAGCTGCTGCGCGCCATTGCCTGGGCCATCGTCTCCCGGGTTGGGAGCCTCTGCCAGGCCTCTCCTCTGTAAAGTGACTTGTTTCATACTTTCTTATGAAAGTTAGCCACTGAGTCCAGGCCACCCTCAACAGGGAGGATTTCACCTCCCAGAGGGAGGAGCATAGAAGGACGTTCGTTAGTGAAAGTGAAAGTGTTCGTCACTTGGTGTCGTCTGACTCTTTGCCGCCCCATGGACTGTAGCCCACCAGGCGTCCATGAGACTTCCCAGACGAGAATACCGGAGTGGGTTTCCATGTCCCTTTCCAGCGGGCCTCCCCAACCCAGGAATCAAACCCGCGACCCCTGTGTCTACAGCATCGGCAGGTGGATTCTTTACCACTAGCGCCACCTGGGAAGAAAACTGACGAGAGCTTGGATTATTCCAGTTTTGGTATGAAATGTCCAGTACTCTTGCCTGGAGAATCCTATGGACGGAGGGGCCTGGTGGGCTGCAGTCCATGGGGTCGCTGGGAGTCGGATACAACTGAGCGACTTCACTTTCACTTTTCACTTTCATGCATTGGAGAAGCAGATGGCAACCCACTCCAGTGTTCTTGCCTGGAGGATCCCAGGGACGGGGGAGCCTGGTGGGCTGCCATCTATGGGGTCACACAGGGTCGGACGCGACGGAAGCGCCTCAGCATAGCATATGCTAGTGTGTGCACCTTTGTCTGACTCCAAAGGAGGCCAGGGGGTCTGGGAGGTTTCTCCAATTCAGGCGCCAAGGCATGCACAACAGCAGCACATGGGGGTGCTGCTGAGTCACCCTGGCTTTTTTTTTTTTACACATGGCTTATTTTCAATATTATATGATTTTCAGGTGATTTACAGTATTCTGTTCCATTCAGTATTTTTATAGATCACCAGGTTTTTTTTTTTTTGGTCACAATGTGCTTGCAGGGTCTCAGTTCCCTGACCCGGGACTGAAGCCTGGCCCCGGCAAGTGCCGGGAGCTCCCACGCCTGGATGGTTAACACTGACTGTGAAACGTTTGCTGCCAAGCGGGGGGACGGTGGTGCCTGCATTTTCCAACGGCTTCACCCTCGAGTTCCATGTTTTCACCTGGGCGCTCCTCTTCTGTGAAGTGTCCATTTGCATCTTGGCCCATTTTCACTGGGCTGCCGGCCTTTTCTTCTGATTTCGGGGTGCTCTTTGTATGCTTCCAAACAAACCTTCGCCAGCCATTTGGGCTGCAGCCTCGGTGTGCCCGTAGCCCGGCTGGAAACCATCCCTTTGGTGCCAGAGCACCCGGCCTGGGAGGCGCGCTACTGTGGCAGCGAGTGCCAGCCTCTGTCCCATCTGCGCTTCACCCCCAGGGAGAAGAGAGTCTCCGGGTCCTGGTGCCGACTGAGGGTGAGAGCCTTCCGCTGATGGACGTCAATGCTTGCGAGGTGAGCCTGCATCAGCCCCTCCTGGGCTTGGTCCCACGCCCCCACGCCCTGCACCTGGCCTGCTCTGGTTGCCAGCCCTGGGCCCCATGCCTCTTTCCTCTAGACCGAGGCCCCTGAGCTGTGGGACTATGTGTTTGTGGTCGATCGTCGCACCCAGAGAAACCCCGGGCAGGTCCAGCGGCAGCGGCGGTTCCTGGAAGAGCTTGAGAACCAGGGCTTTCGCTACAAGGTGGGCGGGCTGAGGGCCCTGCCTGGGTGCAGCAGTCACAGGGGGCTGGGTGGGTCCTAGGAAGGAGTCTGGGGAGGTTGCCTGTGGCCTCATGCCAGAGATGGAGGGGACAGACTGTTGGCCTTGGATGAAGGGGGCGGGTCCCAAGGTGGGGCGGGGGCCTCATGCCGCCCCAGCCCTCAGGCAGCGGAGGACCAGGAGAAGCAGTTCCTCGGGATCCGAGCGGACAACAGCCTCTTTGACCGGTACCGGAGACTCACGGAGCCCGAGGACACTGTCCCCAGAGGGGAGCTGTCCAGGCCACCTTCCATCCAAGCCACCAACAGGTGAGAGACTGGCCCAGAGCGGGGCCAGGTGGACCCCTGCTCACCTCCATGGTGGTCCAGACAGGCAGCAAGGCTCCCAGGTATGGTCCCGGGGCAGAGGCCACAGGGGGCAACCGTCTGTGCCTTCCTTACCATGCCTGTAATACTGGGAAAATGTGCTTGAAGGTTACATCTGTGACTGTGTCCCCAGATGCAGACCAGAAGCCAGCCTTAAAGGGCAGCTGGCATTCGGAGGGGCTGGGAGGGCTCTCCTGGCTGTCCCTCCTGGGTTCTGAGGTCGTCGCCCTGGGTTCAGTCTCCACCTCTTTTCTCCAGACTGAAGGCCCTTCTCTGGACATCTGTCCCTGCCTCCCAGGCACTGCACACCTCCTGTCTCTCTCTAGGAACCTGCTCCTCCCCACTCTGATCATTTAGCCACCAAGCCAGTCCACCTGCCCTCCCCCACACCCCGCCTCCAGCACCTTCCTGGTCCTAGGCCAGCCCTCTGAACTCCCCGGGGGCCAGTCAGGGAGGTCAACAAGGAACACTCTGGGAGTTTGGATATGAGGCAATGGAGGGGGGCTTCCTGTGAGCTCAGGAGAACTGGCTGGCTTGGGAGGACACATGAGTAGTGGCAGCTTGTTGGAGCCTGGAAGGAGCAGGCTGTGGGGAGGGCCCTGGGACACCTGGGCGGCTGTGTCTCATAGCAAGGGTTCCAGAGGAGCAGGATCTAGTCAGGTGCCTGGGTGTGCCGCCTCCTGGCTGTGTGGCCTTGGCCAAGTTACTCACCCTCCCTGAGTTTCCGCCTCCCATAGGCAAAATGGCTCACAGGGGTGTAAGGAGGATTTATCTGTGCACATGAAGGGTGTGCTGTGAACACACTGGGGCTCCAGGTGGGAGGTGTGATTGGAGGTGCAGAATCCTGGAGGAAGCTGGACTGCCAGTTGTAGGGCTGAGCACTGGGGCCTTGGGACGGGAGAGACCACCCTGAGGGAGGCCCACCCCGCAACCACGGCGCAGCTGGAGCCTGGGAGCATCCGAGGAAGTGCGCTTCCAGATGAGTCCTGGATTCTGGGCTCTGGCCAGGCAGTCCCAGCTGGTCGTCTGGGGGTTCTGCCAGGATGAAGAGCAGCCTGGAACCTGGCCAGACAGAGGACCCTCCTGAACCAGCTCTTGTGTTCTAGAATCCGAATTGTCAACTTTGTCCTGAACAGCAAGACGGCAGTGGGTGGTAAGGACTGGATGGGCAGGTGGCCTGTGCCGCAGCGCTCCAGGAGGGGCGTCGCATGGGGAGAACGGGACAGAGTCCTCCCTCATCCCCGCCCCTTCTGACCTGAGAACCCCTCTGACCACCAGACACGCTCCAGGATTTGGTGAAGGATAGGGTCTTTGAGGCTGGGTTCCCCCTGCACGAGGTGAGGAGTGGGCCGGCTGGGAGGGGCCCTGAGGGCAGGACTTGAGGCAGGAAGCTCTCACTGTGTCTCACCTGTGCCCAGGGGGAGGTGCACCTAAAGAAGACATGGGCCCGGTGGAGAAGCATGTTCCAAAGGCAGCCAATTAGTGACATCAGGTACTACTGCCCTCGGGGACACACCTGCGCCCCCCGCAGGCAGGCTGCCCCTCTGTAGATACACCGATGCCTTCAGCAAACAGCTGTCTGGCGAACCATTTAGACACACATTTAGATGCCCTCGGTACCCTCCTTGCCCCCAGCATGGCGAGCTTCACCCAGGCGTTGGCCGTCACCCCTGGTGGGAGTGGCCCTGACGGGACGCTGTGCCCGTAGGGACTACTTTGGAGAGAAAGTGGCCCTGTACTTCGCCTGGCTCGGCTGGTACACTTACATGCTGGTGCCCGCCGCAGTGGTGGGCCTCATCGTCTTCCTGAGCGGGTTTTCCCAATTCGAAGCCAGCCAGATAAGGTGGGCGGGGCCAGGGAAGGGGCGGGGCCGAAGTGGAGGGTGGGGCGGGGCCAGGGAAGGGGCGGGCCTGAAGCTGAGGGTGGGCGGAGTCAGGGAAGGGGCGGTCCAGGGAGGGGCCCCTCGAGGGTCCACAGGAAAGCTCGGCGGCCAGCTCGGTCCCTGCGCCCTCAGCAAGGAGATCTGCAAGGCCCACGACATCTACATGTGCCCTCGAGGCGACCACAACCGCAGGTTCCAGCGGCTCTCAGACACCTGCGCCTATGCCAAGGTTTGCGCGGGGTGGGGGCCCTGCGGTCGCCGGTCCCGGGGAGGCGGGCCCAGCAGGTCCTCCCGGGGAAGGGGAGGCCTGGGCCGGGGGGGCGGGGAAGGCCGCCCCAGTCCCACGTGCCCCTCCCTCCAGCTCACCCACCTCTTCGACAACGAGGGCACCGTGCTGTTCGCCATCTTCATGGCGCTGTGGGGTGAGTCGCGCGGACCTGGGGTCACCTGAGCAACACACGTAGACCCGCCCCTGAGGCCTCCGCGTTCTGCCGCAGCCACCGTGTTCCTGGAGCTATGGAAGCGGGAGCGAGCCCGAGTGGTCCTTCAGTGGGAGCTGTACGGGTGGGACGAGGACCAGGTGAGGCCGACCGGCGGCTGGCTTGGGCCCTGAGAGCTGCTGAGTCCAAGGGGTTCCGTGTCCAGGGGCTTCCCGTCGAAGGTTCCCGTGTCCGAGGGGGTTCCGTGTCCGAGGGGTTCCACGTCCCAGGAGTTCTGTGTCTGAGTGGGTTCAGTGACCAACGGGTTCTTGTGTCTGAGGGGGTCCTCTGTCGGAGGGGGGAATCCTGGGCCCCAGGGGGTTCTGTGTCTGAGGCAGTTCCGGCGTCTGAGGCCAGCTGGGTGCCTGCCACAGGAGGAAATGGCTCTGGGGCTCATCGCCTGCCCGGACTACCAGCCGCGGCTGCACCAGCACTCCTACCTGCGGAGCGCCGTCATCCTTCTCCTGTCCCTCTTGATGGTAGTCCTGGGCTCCCTGACCCCGCCCACCCTGCCGCCACCCGGAGGCTGGAGAGCAGCTGCGGCAGCTCCCTGAGCCCGCCCACCCTGCCGCCACCTAGATCTGCCTCATGATCGGCATGGCCCACGTCCTGGTGGTCTACCGAGTGCTGGCTGCCGCCCTCTTCAGCTCGGCCTTGCCCTTCCTGGGGGAGCAGGTGACCACGGCTGTGGTGGTGAGCGGGGCCCTGGTTCACTACGTGACCATCATCCTCATGACCAAGGTAGGGGTCGGGCCAGGGGAGGGTGCGGGGCAGGGTGCGGCTCCGCCCAGGTCCAAGGTGAGCCCTGTCTCCCCTCCTGCAGATCAACAAATATGTGGCCCTGAAGCTTTGTGACTTTGGTGAGAGAAGGGCTTTGCGGGGAGAGGATTCAGGGTGGGGGTCTTGGAACCCTGGGGTGGGAAAATGGGGCCCATGAGAGGCCAGGGCATCCCGCCTGGGAGACAGGTGAGAGTCCCAGGTGACCCAAGTTTTCAGGATATGGACCGGCTGGGCGTGGGCTGTCACTGGGGGAAGAGCTGGGGGAACGATGGCCCACGTCTCATTCCAGAGAAGCCCAGGACCTTTTCAGAGCGAGAGAGCAAGTTCACTGTCAAGTTCTTCACTCTGCAGTTCTTTGCTCACTTCTCCTCCCTGATCTATGTCGCCTTCATCCTGGGCAGGTATGGGCCGCCGGCTCTCACGTGCTCTCTAACCCTGGAAATGGAGACACACACTCTTTTTAATTTTCAAAATGAATCAAGCTCAGAACACGTGGAAGCCTAATACCGAAATGTGTGAAAGAAGAGCGCAGTCAACCCCCGACTGTCCAGTTCACGTCCCCAGAGATGGCACTGTTTGTTGCGTCTGCCCAGATGTCTTTACACATCTAAGCTCGCACAGATGCGCCTGTTTTGGAGCGTGTGTGTGTGCCTTGGCTGGGCCGTGGCCTCGCTGCTGTGTACGTGTGATGGTCTGAGGCCGCTCTCTAGTGGCCGCGTGAGGGCTTCCCCTTGCTGTGGCTCCTGCCGCAAAGCGTGGCTCCGGGCCCATGCGCCTCAGCAGTCGCGGTGCCAGCCTCGTTGCCCTGTGGTGGCGTGTGGAATCTGCCTGGACCAGGGGCTGAAATGGTGCCCCCTGCATTGGCAGGCAGATTCTCAGCCACGGGGCCAGCAGGGAAGTCCCAGACACAGCGCTGACATACGTGGTCTGTCGTGTGAATTATCCCCTCTGCCGCCCCCTGAAAGCACACAGTAGGCACCTTCCCTGTCCGCAAGGGTGGGGAGGCTTTGTTTTTAAAGTCATACGTGAGCATTCCTTTGAGAGATGTTCTTGAATTTATTTAGCCACAGTTGGTGGCCATTCGGGTTAATTCCAGTTTTGAGCTTTGTAAGTAAAGTGGCAGTGGGCGTCTCATATACCAGGCACAGGCACACACTTCCCCTCACCTTCCCAATTCGTGGAGTTAACCTTTTGATCCAATCGACATTTTCTTGTCTTTTCGGAAGAAAGTAACCGCTCCACGAGTTCTCCGCGTTTGCTCAACTTTTGTAAGTTACACTGCTGTTGTTCAGGCGCTGAGTCGCGTGCGATTCTTTGTGACCCCCATGGACTGCAATGCACCAGCCTCCCGGTCCTTCACCGCCTCCTGGGGTTTGCTTAGACTCATTAACCCCAAACTCTCTAGCAGAACTTTGAAAACAGAAAACCCCTCCCAGTTCACTGAAAGACATCGTGAGGTCCTTGGAGAGGCTTTCCTGGCGTCTGTCCCCGTCTCCCGGCTCTGCTTGGCCTTCCCATCCTGGCGAGCCCATCCCCCTCTGCCAGGGAGGACCTCAAGTTTTCCAGGGGCTTCCTGAGAAAGGGTGCGCGGGAGATCACCTGCGCAGGTCCCTCTACTGAGGGCCTTGCTGCGCGGCTGCTGGGGGCAGGGTGCTGCGCTGGGTGTGGTCTTCCGCAGGCTTGAGGGATAGCTTCGTTGGCTTCCAGGGTTCTGCTCCACAGGCCTGACGGCAGCGCGATTCTGACTCTGCGTCTTCTCACTATCCTCCGTCTCCGGAAACCTCTTAGCAGTGTGAGTCGGTGGCTGTTTCTCATTGCACGTTGCTTCAGTAATTCACGCCTCTGTCCTCCACACACCAGCGTTTCTGTCTCTATTGGACGGTCTCCACCACCACGCAGACGCGCCTGCGTGTCCCTTTCAAACGCCCTTCTCCCTGTCGTGCCCAGTTTCTGGCGTCCCCAGCCCGTGCCTCTCCCGCCCCACACCGGGGCCGCCTCTGGCCGCTGACTGCTGCCCTCCTCCTGGCCTCTAAAGAGCACTTGACCCAGAACCCTGGTCCCTCAGAGCCCGCTCCTGCCCTGTCTCCCTCCATAGGCCTCACTCCTGCGCTGGCCAGGAATGCAGAATCCAGGCTGATCAAGTGGAAAGAAATTACCGGGTGCTCACTGGGCCTGGAGCCTCAGGTCCTTCCGTCTCAGTGATTTTCTGATGTGTCTGATAGCCCCCTCCTTTGGTTCCCCCTCTTCCCGTCTGGGAAATTCTTTTTGTTTGGAAATCGGATCTTCTGAATTTATCATCCAGTTTTCTTCGCTTTTTCCTTCCATCCTTGTCCCAGTTTCTCAGAACTTTCCTTGGAGTGCCTCCCTTCTGCTTGGGTTCTTAGTTTCAGAGGACTCCTGTCGCCCTTTCAGGGTCTTCACAGCCCCCTGTTGGTGTTGCCTGGACACCAGGGTCTTCTCGTCTGAGAACGTGGCCTCTCTTCCTGCCACTCTGGCGCTGCTTCTGTTCCTTGCAACTGTTTTATGCTCTTTTGTTGACTGGTCTCTGATTCTGGTGTTGGAGACCTTCCTTCGACGTCTTATTCTTGGACGCGTGTCTTTAACTGAGAAAGGCATGTGCCAGGGTGCTCTGGACCACGTGTCTCCTGTTGGGGCCTCTTGCTCTGTCAGTTCCCGAAGGGGAATCCCTGGTGTCCTGCCTGGAGGAAGGAGGATGCCTTTGGTATGCTGGGAGCCCAGCTGGGGGAGGGATAGCGCGGGGTCTCGGTGTCCATTGGCTCAACCCTGAGATCTGAGTCTTTGGTTGTTCAACCCCCTGGAAGTGTCTCTATCTTTTCGCTTGTGTAGGGGGATTAGAGGTCAGATAGGAGGCCCAGGGGTTCAGCCAGGTGTGCATCCCATCCAGCGGGTGCCCCTGGCTGACCAGCGGGGCCCAAGTCCTGGGTGCTCCGGGCGAGGCAGGGCTGCCGGCTGTTCGGAGGGGCTGCCGGCTGTTCAGACGTCAGCCCTGCAGGTTTGATCCAGCAGGATGTGTCGAGTGGGCTGCAGGCCTCTCCAGTTCCCTCCCAGCTCTGAGGTGATGCCCGGCCATGGGTGTCGGCAGCCAGCCGTTTCAATCGAAAGTTGGGAGTGTACATTTACGCGGAGGTGAGCATTGCTAAAGCAACCTCCAGAAGCACTGTGGTGACTCACAGAGACGCACCCCTGCTGATCTGACCAACAAACGCTCCTCATCTTTCAACGCGCCTTATTAAAACCTATTAGTGAGAATCCAGCTTCTTCCCAGATACTTATTGGTCATTAAATTTCCGTTTCTATAAACTGTTCACATCATCTGAGCATTTCCGTAATCTCAAGATCAAATGGGTTCTCTTTTGGCGTTCTTAAAATCACGTCATATTTTACTTTGCTTCTTTTTTGACCGTTTCTTTGTCGAGCAGCTCCTCATTGTTCCTGTTGTTTCCAGCTGCCTTTCCCCCCTTGCATGTCTGTGCAAACTGTCTGTTGCGCGGGGTCCCTTTGTCCATGGGCCTCCTTGGGAGCCCTGCCCTCTCCCACCCTGGGCTGCTTGCTCTCCGCGCCTCCTGTACATCTGTCTTCTTGGAGCTTCCATTGCTGCTTTCCTGGGTGAGGACCATCACTTTCTGATTCCCAAGCCCCCTTCTTTCTTGGTTTTCGCTTTCATTTATTCTGAGAAGGTACATCGGAGAGGTAAGCTTTCTGAATTCTTCTGTGTCTCAAGGCGTCATGTTCTGCCCTGGCACGTGACTGATACGGCTGGGTAGAGAAGTCTAGCTTCCAAACAGTTTTCCCTCGTAGAACTTCAAAGACATGGCTCCTTTCTCGTTGAACGTGCAAAATGGGTGATGAGAAGGGTGCAGAAAGTCTGAGTCTTGTTTTTTCCTAGTTGACCTAGATTTTTTTCCCTCTGGCAGAGGGATCTTCTGTTTGAAGTTAGGGTCCTCTCTTTAAGCAGGGGGACACTCGGGGTGAGTCTTTCCTTCCCACACTGTGCTGGGCAGTTGTCGGCACCTTCCAGTGAAAGAGCCAAGTCCTGCTTAAGCTCGCGAACTTTTCTTCTTTTTAACCTCAGGCCTGTAAGCTTTCCCCTCGCTTCCCCTTCCTGTGAGTGCTGGTCCTCCCGGGCTGTCCTCCGCGCCTCTGCCTTTCTCTCTCGTGTGGCCCGTCTCTCTGCCTCTGCACTCCACGTCTGGAGGAAGTTCTCTCACTTTGTCTTTTTTGCCTTCTGTTGTTTTCTTTTAAGAATTTTAAGACAAAGTCTTAATTTCTGAGAGATTTTTGGTCTTTGTTATCCTTATGGTGCCCTTTTCTTGTTTCCACAGATACAGTACGCTCTTGAAGACATCAATGTTCTTTTTTCCCTTTAAGTTTTCTTCTTTTAAATATTTGTTTGGCTGCACCATGTCTTCGTTGCGGCCTGTGGGATCTAGTACCCTGACCAGGGATTGAGCCGGGGTCCCCGGGACGGGGGGCTCGGAGTCCTAGCCGCTGGGCCACCAGAGGAATCCCATTTCCTCTCCTCGTCTCATTTCCTAAAGGGTCCATCTTCCTGGCCCTTCGCCGCAGTCTCTTTCTGTTGTCCAGCTGCTTTTCCTCACGACTGAAGATTTGCAGCCCTCCACTGACTCTGGATAACGAAGGACTCAGTTGATTCCCCCTGGCGGGTGGAATATGTCTCTATGATAATGACTCACGCCACGGACACTCACACATTCTGTCCTAGGTCATGTTCGTCAACATGCCCTGCGGGGCAGGGACTGCAAACCCCATTTCACAGATGGGGTGAAGCTCCTCAGGGTCACACAGTCAGCAGGCGGAGGAGCAGACGAGGCCGACCCTGGCTCCTCCCGTGCGCCGTCCCTGCAGGCTGCGCTTCCAGGCGAGGAGGCGAAAGCCTAGGCAGTCTCTCGTGTTCCTCTGAAGGCAGCTTCTTTTTGTTACGAGGTTTATCAGTACGTTTCTTCACAGTTCCTGTTTCTCATGCCACGCTCAAAAAGGCCTCCCCCTCCTCAGAATTAACAGTGTGTTCAGCTGTGGTTTCCTTTGTGCTTACGGTGTCAATAGTTTAAACACTCAGATCTTTGATCTGCAGGAACTGGTTCTGCAGCAAGGGGCACAGGAGGGAAGCTTGTTTTGTTTCCAAGTGACAGCTAGCTGTCCCCAAACCATCTGCTGACTATCCCGTCACCAACACCACCTTCTGCACACACCAAGTCCCATCATTTGCCTGGATGTTTCGCTCTCTCTGTGAATTCCGGTCATTATACTCTAGTATCTTACTGTGTAAATTTTACTCTGTTACGCTTTACTAGCATTAATTTTATTTTTCTCTTCTTTTTCACTTTTCCTTTTTTGTAGTTATTTACATGTTTATTCTTCTAGACGAACTTTCATTTTTGTCAAACTCCATCAAAATTCTGTGGGGTTTGCCTTAGGATTGCAGGGAAGCTATACATTCTTCTAGGGAGAACTGACCTACATACTGTATTAATTTTCTTTTACCACAACTTAGTGCCTTTAAACAGTACACGTTATGGACAGTTCTAGAGGCCGAGTCCAGAAGGGGTCTTGCTGGACTGAAGTCAAGGTGTGAGCAGGGCTGCATTCTTTCTGGAGACCCCCGGGGAGAATCCGCGCTGTTGCTCCCTGCGGCTTCTGGAGGCTGCCTGGAGTCCGTGGCTCCTGGCCCCTTCCTCCTGTCTGCACAGCCAGGGGCGTCAGGCTGAGTCCCTTTCGTTTCGTCGTCCCCGACTCTCCTCCTCCCTCAGTTAAGGGCTCTGGTGATTAAAGTGGGCACACGTACATCACCCAGGACTCTCTGTCCATTTTAAGGTCTGCTGACTGGCACGCTTAATGCTGCCGTGTCCCATAACGAATGCCAGGAGTCACGATGTGGACGTCCTTGGGGGCCTGTCGTTCTGTCTGTCTCAAGCATACGATCCTAATTTTTTCTACCAAAGAACAAGGCTTCTCTATTCGAGTCTTGTTTGGATGCTCTTTAGCTGGCATGTGAACTCCGCTCTCAGCTCAGTCGCTCAGTCGTGTCCGACTCTCAGTGACCCCATGGACTGCAGCACGCCAGGCTTCCCCGTCCACCACCAGCCTCCAGAGCTTGCTCAAACTCACGCCCATCAAGTCGGCGATGCCATCCAAGCATCTTGTCCTCTGTCGTCCCCGTCTCCTCCTGCCTTCAGTCTTTGCCAGCATGATTTTCTTTTCTAATGAGTCAGCTCTTCTCATCAGGTGGCCAAACTATTGGAGTCTTAGCTTCAGCACCAGTCCTTCCAATGAATATTCAGAACTGATTTCCTTTCGCATTGACTGGTTGGATCTCCTTGTAGTCCGAGGGACTCTCAAGAGTCTTCTCCAATAACACAGTTCAAAAGCATCAATTCTTCGGTGTTCAGCTTTCTTTATAGTCCAACTCTCACATCCATACATGACAGTTGGAAAAACCATAGCTTTGACTAGACGGACCTTTGTCAGCAAAGTGATGTCTCTGCTTTTGAATATGCTGTCTAGGTTGGTCATAGCTTTTTTTCCAAGGAGCAAGCATCTTTTAATTTCATGGCTGTAGTCACCATCTGCAGTAATTTTGGAGCCCAAGAAAATAAAGTCTGTCACTGTTCCCATTGTTTCCCCATCTATTTGCCATGAAGTGATGGGACCAGATGCCATGATCTTAGTTTTCTGAATGCTGAGCTTTAAGCCAACTTTTTCACTCTCCCCTTTCACTTTCATCAAGAGGCTCTTTAGTTCTTCTTCGCTTTCTGTGCCATCTGCATATCTGAGGTTATTGATATTTCTCCTGGCAATCTTGACTCCAGCTTGTGCTTCATCCAGCCCAGCATGTTGTGTGATGTACTCTGCATATAAGTTAAATAAGCAGGGTGACAATATATAGCTTTGACATTTTTCTTTCCCAGTTTGGAACCAGTCTGTTGTTCCATGGCCAGTTCTAACTGTTGCTTCTTAACCGGCTTACAGATTTCTCACGAGACAGGTCAGGTGGTCTGGTATTCCCATCTCTGGAATTTTCCACAGTTTGTTGTGATCCACACAGTCAAAGGCTTTGGTATAGTCAATAAAGCAGAAGTAGATGTTTTTCTGGAACTCTCTTGCTTTTTCCATGATCCAGCGGATGTTGGCAATTTGAACTCTGGTTCCTCTGCCTTTTCTAAAACCAGCTTGAACATCTGGAAGTTCACGGTTCACGTATTGCTGAAGCCTGGCTTGGAGAATTTTGAACATTACTTAACTAGCGTGTGAGATGAGTGCAGTTGTGTGGTAGTTTGAGCATTCTTTGGCATTCCCTTTCCTTGACTGGAATGAAAACGGACCTTTTCCAGTCCTGTGGCCACTGCTGAGTTTTTCCAGTGTGTTGGCATATTGAGTGCAGCACTTTCACAGCATCATCTTTCAGGATTTGAAACAGCTCAACTGGAATTCCATCACCTCCAGTAGCTTTGTTTGTAGTGATGCTTCCTAAGGCCCTCTTGACTTCACATTCCAGGATGTCTGGCTTTAGGTGAGTGATCACACCATCATGGTTATCTGGGTCGTGAAGTTCTTTATTGTACAGTTCTTCTGTGTATTCTTACCACCTCTTCTTAGTCTCTTCTGCTTCTGTTAGGTCCATACCATTTCTGTCCTTTATTTTGCCCATCTTTGCATGAAATGTTCCCTTGGTATCTCTGATTTTCTTGAAGAGATCTAGTCTTTCCCATTCTATTGTTTTCCTCTATTTCTTTGCACTGATCACTGGGAGAGGCTTTCTTATCTCTCCTTGCTATTCTTTGGAACTCTGCATTCAGATGGGTATGTCTTTCCTTTTCCCCTTTGCCTTTTGCTTCTCTTTTCTCAGCCATTTTTAAGGCCTCTTCAGACAACCATGGCAACCCACTGCAGTGTTCTTGCCTGGAGAATCCCAGGGACAGAGGAGCCTAGTGGGCTGCCGTCTATGGGGTCGCACAGGGTCGGACAAGACTGAAGCAACTTAGCAGCAGCAGCAGAACCATTTTGCCTTTTTGCATTTCTTTTTCTTGGGGATGGTCTTGATCACTGCCTCCTGTACAATGTCATGAACCTCTGTCCACAGTTCTTCAGGTACTGTGTCTATCAGATCTAATCCCTTGAATCTGTTTGTCACTTCCACTGTATAATCGTAAGGGGTCTGATTTAGGTCACACCTGAATGGTCTAGCGGTTTGTGTGTGCCAGCACGTGCCCACAGGTGTGTCTGGGCGCAAGGCTCACATCTGGCCGCTGCTCACCTGTGGGGCGGGTCTGCTTCCCTCCCCTCCAGGGCCCACTGTGCCCCGATCCCACTCTTGTCCTGCCGCCTCCCTCAGCCTGGCTGTCCTCCACAGGATCAACGGTCATCCCGGGAAGTCAGTGCGCCTGGCGGGGCTGTGGAAGCTGGAGGAGGTCAGCCCGTCCCGGTGCCCTACTGCCCTCTTCCCTAACTGCCCTCCCTCCTGGCCTCTGCCCGTGCCCCGTGCCCGCGCGCACCTCCCGCCCTTGCCTCTGCAGTGCCACCTCAGCGGCTGCATGATGGACCTGTTCGTGCAGATGGCCGTCATCATGGGTCTGAAGCAAACGCTCAGCAACTGCGTGGAGTATCTGAAGCCGTGAGGACACCCCCCAGCCCCGCCCGGGCGCCGCCCACCGCAGGGAGTCCCGCCCCGCAGCGCGCCCCGCCCCCGCCCCTCGCCCCGCCCCCTGCTCCTCCCCGTTCTCCCCCCGGTTCTCCTGACCCGTAGGTGGCTGGCGCACAAGTGTCGCTCCTTGCGGGCCCCGTCTCAGGACCCCGAGCTGGACCGCTGGCAGCGCAACTATCGCCTGAACCCAACCTACACCTTCAGCCTGTTCGACGAGTTCATGGAGATGAGTACGCGGGGTGGGGCTGCGGGCCGAGGGGCAGGCCGAGGGGCCGGCGAGGAGGCGCAGGCTGACCGCCCGCGCCCGCAGTGATTCAGTACGGATTCACCACCGTCTTCGTGGCTGCCTTCCCGCTCGCGCCGCTGCTCGCGCTCTTCAGCAACCTCGTGGAGATCCGCCTGGACGCCATCAAGATGGTGCGGCTGCAGCGGCGCCTGGTGCCACGCAAGGCCAAGGACATCGGTCAGGGGCCGGCCAGGGGCGGGGCGGCCAGCGCGCCAGTCTCCCTGAAACCCCAGCTCTAAGCCTTGGGGGCAGGAGGGGCCCTCACCCCGCGGCGGCCCCCAGCCCTTCCCAGGGTCTGCATGGGTTGGGGGTTGAGCCCAGGCCCCAGGAAGAGGAGGGGCTGGCATGCCCCCACCAACCCCCCCCCACGCCCCCCCCCCCAGCATTGGGGAATCAATGGGGCCGGGGGAGGAGGCTCGTAGGCAGACCAGGCCTCCCTCCCTCCCGTGGCCCAGGGGCCTGGCTGCACGTGCTGGAGATCATTGGCGTGCTGGCGGTCATCGCCAACGGGATGGTCATCGCCTTCACGTCTGAGTTCATCCCCCGCACGGTGTACAAGCACCGCTACGGCCCCTGCCGGAGAGGCGCCCAGTCTGAAGTCGAGTAAGAGGACGCTGCCACACCGCCCCTGGGGGAGTCTCCAACTGTCCAGAGGCCCCTGCGAAACTGGCCCCACCCCAGGGGAGCCCAGGGCAGGGCTCGATGCTCCCAGCTTCTCCTGGGGTGGTCTGCTCCCGCCCTGTGCCGACCTGCAGACCCGGGGTGGAGCCTGGGAGTGCGGACTGGACCCCAGGAGGGCATTAGTGTCCCAGAGCTAGCCGCCTTCTGAGCAAGCGCCGTGGGAGTGACTCCCCTTCCGAAGTCAGGCGCTTTGTGGGGTCTGCACGCTGTCCTCATCCAGCTCCTCCAGCCCTTCGGGGGGCTAGGTCTCCAGGGGTCTCTCCTAGGAAGGCTCCCCCAGCCCCTACGAGTCCCTTCAGCCTCCCCGAGGGCCCATCTCCCATGTACAGAGGAGGAGGAGAGGGTCTGCACCGTGGCCCACCCTGACGGCCCCCACCGCGTCGGGCTGGATTCGAGCCAGCACCCTGGAAGCCTGAGGGGCCACACCAAGCTCCTGTCCTCTGCCCACAGCTGCTTCACCGGCTATGTCAACCACAGTCTGTCTGTGTTCTACACCAAAGACTTCCAGGATCCTGCCAAAATCGAGGGCTGGGAGAATGTGACCGAGTGCAGGTTTGGACCCCCACCCCCTGTGAGCACCCTTTGAACTTCTGACCCCTGACCTCATCTGCTCCCCACCCCAGGTACCGGGACTATTTCTCTGCCCAGGACTCCAACTTCTCGGAGCAGCACTGGTTCCTCCTGGCGATCCGCCTGGCCTTCCTCATCCTCTTCGAGGTGAGCCCGCACGGCAGGGACCCTGGAGTGGGGCAGCTCTCTGACCCTTGATGTCCCTGTGCAGCCCTTCTGACGTCCCCTGTCTGCCGTCCCCAGCACGTGGCCTTATGCATCAAGCTCATTGCGGCCTGGTTCGTACCCGATGTCCCACAGTCTGTGAAGAATGAAGTCCTGAAGAAGAAGTACCAGAGACTGGGGCAAAAAAGGTGGAGAGGCGGGGCTGGCTGGGAGTGGGGAGGGGCTGGGGTGGGCCCACTCAACCCCTTTCCTGCCTCCAGCTGCAGCCCCAAGAGCACGGACGTGTAGGGGACCCGGCGCAGGTGGTGCCTGGAGTCCCACGACTCAGGAGCTGCCACACCGCCTCCCACCCCAGCCTGGCTGGCTGTGTGTGGGGAGCTTTAAGAAGACCCGAGTGCTTGTGGGGGCCCTGGGGGCCCGTGTGTGTTTGGGGTGTCTGTGGACTGCACCCTTGTCCGTGGTCTGCGAGGCCTGCTCCATGCGTTAGGGCTCAGGCTTGGCACTGTGACTTCAACTCTCAGGGGCCCCTGCCAGCCCTAGAAGGGGAGGGCGGGCAGCGGCAGAGGCTCCCGCGCAGCCACGGTGCAGGGGGCCGCCCTCTCACTTCTGGGCCCCAGATCTTGCCCCACCCCCTGGCTCCCTTCAAGCAGCAGAATTTTCTGTAATGAAATAAATTTTTTCTGTAGATTTCTGGGTCTCTGATGGATTATGTCTGCCCTCGGGGCTAGCAAGGTTATACTCAAAATCCTGTCACATGCTAGCAAGGTTATGCTAAAGATCCTTCAAGCTAGACTTGAGCAGTACTGAACTGAGAGCTGCCAGACCTACAAGCTGGGTTTTAAAGAAACAGCGGAACCAGAGGTCAAACTGCCATTTGCTGGGTCATCAAGAAAGCAAGGGCCCTCCAGAAAAGCATCTATTTCTGCTTCACTGACTACACTAAAACCTTTGACTGTGTGGATCACAACAAACTGGAAAATTATTAATGAGATGGAAGTACCAGACCACTGTACCTGCCTCCTGAGAAATCTGAATGTAGGTCAAAAAGCAACAGTTAGAACCAGACATACAACTGACTGGTTCAAAACTGGGAAAGGATTATATCTAGGCTGTATACTGTCACCCTGTTTATTTAAGTTATATGCAGAGTACATCATGCAGAATGCGGCCTGGAATGAAGACTGCCGGGAGAAAAATTAGCAACCTCAGATATGCAGATGATACCACTTAAATGGCAGAAAGCAAAGAAGAACTAAAGAGCCTCTTCCTGAGGGTGAAAGAGGAGAGTGAAAAAGCTGACTTGAAACTCAACATTCAAAGAACTGAATGGCATCCAGTCCCATCACTTCACGGAACACAGAAGAGGAAAAGGTGGAAACCGTGGCAGATTTTATTTTCTGGGGCTCCAAAATCACTGAGGACGGTGACTGCAGCCATGGAATCAAAAGATGCTTGTTCCGTGGAAGGAAAGCTATGGTAAACCTAGAACAGAGCATTAAAAAGCAGATACATTGCTTTGCCCACAAAGGTCCAAACAGTCAAAGCAGTGGTTTTTCCAGTAGTCATGTATGGATGTAAGTTGGACCATACAGGATACTGAGCGCCGAGGAAGTGTCGCTTTCAAACTGTGGTTCTGGAGAAGACTCTCGAGAGTCTCCTGGATTGCAAGGAGGTCACACCAGTCAATCCTAAAGGAAATTAACCCTACATATTCGTTGGAAGGACTGTTGCTGAAGCTGAAAATCCAATACTTCGGCCACGTGATGCGAAGAGCTGACTCACTGAAGAAGACTGATGCTGGGAAAGATTGAAGGCAGAGGGAGGCAGCAGGTGATGACATGGTTAGATAGCGTCACCGACTCAGTGGACAGGCATTTGAACGAATTCTGGGAGAAGTGGAGGACAGGGGAGCCTGACTCCTGCTGCAGTCCCTGAGGTAGAAAAGGGTGGGACCTGACTTATCCACTGAACAACAACAGGGTTAGCTGGGAAACAGGTCCAGATGGGGAAAGGCCTGGAATGCAGTAACCTCCCGCTCTCCACGGAAAAGTGAGGAGTGCCTGCACCTGTTAGGGGCAGAGTCACGGCAGCTTTCCTGGAGGAAGAGGAAGAGCTTGGGCCGAGGGCCAGAACTGCCGCGGGCGCCCCTGGGGGCGGCGGAATTTCTGACGAGTCCCTGGGGCACCAAGCCAGTCCGGGTTGGTAGGGCCGGTTTGGCCCCTGCCCCCAGGCCCAGCGGCCGCGACCCCACAGGGCTGAGCGCAGGACCTTCTGGAACACCAACCAGCCTGCGGGCGCAAAGCGAGACGCTAGGGTCCGCCCTCGCCCCGGCCGCTGGGCGGGGCCGCACCTGCCGCCGTCGCCGGGGCTGTCGCCGCCGCGCACCTGGCCCAGGTGAGCCGCTCCGCCCTCGCGACCGCGCGAGCCTCGAGTCTGGGCCGCAGGTGAGTGGAGATCGCTGCTCCTGTCGGCGGAAGTGCGCGGCGGTTTTCGGCTCCCAGGAGCCAGGACCGAGCCTGGAGCCTCTTGGCCCGCGGAGCGTCTGGGCTGTGACCGGTGCGGTTCCGCAGGAAGCGACTCGGAGCCGGGCCCGCTGCGCGCGTCGCCGGCGCTTACCTGAGGCCTGGCCCCTCGGGGTCGCGGGGGCGGGGGCCGCTCTCCCCGCTCCGCCCGCGGCCCTCGGCCAGAAAGGGGAAAAGCAGCGCCGCGGCGAGCGGAGCCCAGGCCCCAGGCCTCCCAGCGCGCACCTGTCTCCGGGCGGAGCTACCTCCGGCCGCGCGGCTCCGCGAGCCCGCCCCCCGCGCCCGCCAACCGCGCGCGCCCCGCCCGCCCGGCTCGCCGCCGCCGCAGGGCCGGGTGCGGAGGCCGGGCCACCCTCCGGAAGGCGGGGAGCGCGGGGTGGGGGGCGCGGGGCGTGGCGGGGGCCCCCCGGCTGGCGGCTGGCGGGGCCGCGGCGCCTCGGCAGAGACGTCCGGGGAGGAAGCACGCGCCAGGCGCAGAGGGCCGCCTGCCCCAGACGAGGGGGTCGCTCAGACCCTCTGGGTGCCAAGCAGCCGGCCAGACGGCAGGCCGTGGGCACAGGGGGCGGTTGCGGGCCGGGCCTCCGGGCGGACGTGGAGCCCGGGGAAGGCGGAGCGCCCTCGCGGGGCCGGGCTTTCTAGGAGCCGCGGGGCGCGCGGCCGAGCGCTCTGGGCGGTGCAGGGGGCGGGCTCCCGCCCCGCAGGCGGTTCTCTGGAGCGCCCGAGGCGCGGGGGGTTTCTTCTCGCTCTGGGGAGGGGGCCCTGGGGGACGCGGCGGAGAGGCCGGCCGTGAGCGGAGGCGGCAGAGCGCCCAGCCGAGGGTGTGAGGCGGGGACGCCGGCCGGCTTGAGGGGCGGCAGGCAACCTGGCAGGAGCTCTGGGAGGCAGCAAGCCTGGTGGGGACACCGGGGACTGCCTAGCTCGTTGCCTCCGCCTGGGCGCTTCTGGGCAGGCCGCTGACCGCCGGCGCCCATCGACCTGTCCATCAGATGCTTCTGTCGCTCACTCAGCCTCAGGGCCCACCGGGGCGCCCTGGAGGAGCTGCGGCCCAGTGGTGAAGGCGCGCGGGCAGGGTCTATGGGACCTGAGCCGAAGATGCACCGTTATCCAGAGGCCCTGAGGGCCACGGGGGTGGGGGTGTTTGAGCAAGGCGCCTTGGAAAGGGTCAGATTAAGGATGTGGGATGAGACTGCTCCAAGGGAAGGCCCTGCCCCAGGGGTGAGGGCAGGGACAGGGGCCACGAAGGACCCTGCCTGATTCCCATGAGCAGTGCCATCAGCCACCAGTGCTGGGCTGAGTGCCAGGTCAGTCCAGGATGAGGGTGCAGAGGAGTCTGTGGTGACCTCAGGCTGCCCCTGACCTGGGCTCAGATCTGGGAGCCTCGCTGAGGCCTCCTGACTGCTTCCTTATGTAGAAAAAGGGGCTAAGGCCCACGTGATAACCCAGGTTGCTTGTAACTGCTCACTGTTTGGGGGCTACACCTCGGAGGTGGCCAGGGCGGGGGCCGGAGAGCTTTGCTAAAGGTTCCATCATTGGTGAGAGTCTCCACGGGAGCCGCACCACCCCAGCAGGTCAGAGATGCTCGCTGGGGTCAGGGGAGCTACACGGAGCCCGCCCTCTCCAGGTGCCGGGTCCACAGGGCTGTCCGGGAAGCAGGCGAGGCTGCCCAGCTCCTCGATGGTGTGCGGGACAGCCCTGATTGGGGGTCTGCTGGCCAGGACCCGCACATATCACCGTGGGCCCCGGCCTTCTAGACCTAGCCTGAGAAGGGAAGGCCCGGGCTGTGGTGGACTGGGGCGGGCCCCAGAGGAAGGAGCCGCTTGACTCAGAGTTACAGGAAGACTGGGGCAGGCGGGGCTGGCGGGGAGAACCACCAACTGCCCGCCAGCCCGCCGGGGAGGAGGGGTGCCTGGGTGGGGTTTAGGTTTAGGAGAGGATGTGACTGCAAAGCCAGGAAGCTACCGGGAAACTTCTGATTAAAACACACAAACAAGAGCCGGGTCCTCGCCATGCCCGGCGATGCATCCGGGGCCGCGGTGCTACTTTAGGCTGGGCCAGGGGCCCAGCTGAGCAAAGCGATCGCACTCAAGCTCATGCCAATGACCTCAGTGACGGGCATCCCCTCCTCAGGAGGAAAGAGCTGGAGCCAGGTGACTTCATGCCTTCCCTGCTTAGCGTGAGCCTGCGTCCCTGTGCTCAAATGCCTTTCCCGGCCTCAGGCCTGTCCTCAAAATCAGGCCTGTGTGAGCATGCAGCTCGTGTGTGCACGTGTGTGCGTGGGGCAAGTGTGCCTGTGAGAGGAAGAGGGGTGATGGGAGGCCGAGGGTGGGCATGAGCAGTGTGTGTGGTGTGCGGTGCACACAGATGCTCTTGGCTGCATGCCCTGGGGAACTTGGCAAGTGTGTGTTGTGTGCCAGGTATGTGGGCCGCCATAGTGTCAGGCGTGTGGGGAGTGTGCGCATGTGCGCAGGGGCCAAGCGTGCAGCCACAAGTGGTGTGCAGGGGCTGGGGGTGCAACACAGAGGCTGTGCAGAGGAGAGGGGGCGTTGCAGCGGGGCCACCGGGCATGGTGTGTGGGGGGCACCTGCCACCTGGCCTTAACTTCCAGGAGGCTCCAAGGGTGACAGGGGTCAGAGGTGTGTCAGTGTGTGGAGACCAAGGGGCCACGACTGGGGTTGCCCTGGACCTTCTGCTCTGGGCCGGGGGTGCGAGCTGCCCAGGCCCCCACAGCCCTCGTGGCTGGTTCTTCTGCTTCAGGGACCTCCCAGGCTGCCCTCCACTCCAGACGGCTCAGGGCAGGACCCTCTGCCCCTGCCTGCTGGGAGGGAGCCTGTGCTTCACCCGTTTGTGAGGAAGTCCCAGCCCAGCCAAGGCAGGGGCTCCAGCTGACCCTGGGTCCACGTTGGGTCCCCTCCGTGCAGAGGGAGTTGGGGGAGCTTGTCCCCGCAAAGCCTCACGGGCCCCGCGGGCGGGGAGGGGCCTGAAGGAGGCGGGGCCCCAGTGCGTCCACTCACAGGGAGGTGGGAGAGGACTGGATGCCCAGTGAGAACCTGCCTGGCGCCAGGGAGCAGGTGCCCGAGGCTCGGGGCCAGGACGCTGTCCTCGAAGGCTCTGAGCCCGGGCTTCACTGACCTGCCCCGCAGCCCAGCTCACTAAGCTTTTTGTGTCAAGAGGTGTGTATGTGTAGCTGCTGCCGTCTGGCGGGCGGCGGTCCCACCCTGTGTGGGAGAGAAAGGCCACCTGTGGGTCGATGGGGGTTTGCCTCGGAGAACCGACGGACAATGCGGACGAGAGTCTGTGGTCTGAAGATGACATTTTATGCACAGGACCTGGAAGGAGGGCTGCCCCCGAGACCAGCCTGAGCCCCGCGGCCCCTTCTGCTCGACACCTTGGCCTCACGTGCTTTGTTCTTGCTGCATCCAGGCTGGGAGTGAGGCCCCCAGCCCCTTGGAGCCTCAGTACAGGCTGAGTGCCGCCGTACACAGCCCCCATCTGTATGTGGCAGCCTTGTCCCAGAGGACCTGGGAACCAGGCCAGCTCCTGGGCTCAGGAAGCGTGCCAGGGGTGCTGCCCACCCTGGGCCGTCGGGTGTCCCTGGGGCAGACGAAGTTCAGTCCAGGCCGTGCGCGGTGCTCTGCGGCTTCCGCAGGACCGCTGGGGCAGAGGCGGTGCTTCCGAGGCCAGAGTTACACGTTAACTCATCCTGTTCTTGTTTACCTTGCTCCTGGGGATGGCGGCAGCCTCTGACCCGTCCTGGCGCCCTGACTGACCGGCCACAAGGACAGAGAGTGAATCTTGCTCAGCCCTTGGGGGATCAGCCTGCTCAGCCAAGGAGCCCCGTGGCGCTGTGGGTGGCACCAGTGTCCAGCCTGCCTCGAGGAGGCCCCGGCCAGACCATGGCAGGTAGACGGTCAGAGAGGGTGGGCACGGGCTCCACTCCACCTCCTGCCCCAGGCTGGCTCCACGCTGCAGTGCGGTTGAGATGGGCCCTCCCCCTCTCCTGCTCATGGGGGGTTGGTAAAGCCCAGGGATACTGGGAGTGGGTGCTGGTGGGGGCCACTGGGATCGGGTGGGTAGATGTGGGCTACTGGGAGCCCTCCTGCCAAGATGATGGCTTCCTTCTCTGACTGCCGGCTTGGGCTCATCACCCCAATTTAAAGACAAGGAAGTTCAGGTCTCGGGGAGGTGAGAATGCTTGCCTGTGGCCAGAAGTAGAGGGTCCCGGAACCCCAACTTTCTGCCAGGTTGAAGGTGCTGGCATGTCCAACCCAAGTCTCCCAAATCACCACTGTCCAGCTGAGGGGCCAGGGCCTCGATGCCACAGAGTGGGCCACGGGTGCACGCAGAACATGTGTGCTGGCTCCTGCCCTGGGCACACAGGCAGCTAGGCGGGTCCTGCAGGGCTGGGGTGGCGGTGGGGTCACCTCAGCCGTGACTCTGGCCACTGCCCTCCACACTGACATCCTCTCTGAGGACAGGGCAGCCACATCCGGGGCAGGCAGAACATGTAAGAACTAGCCGCTGCTGGGAGAAGATGTGCCAAGGGCCAGGCCCTGTCCCCCTGGGACTTGTGGGTGGACACGGTGTGGTTACCGAGCAGCACGTGCCACTGGCCTCCGTGGTATTTTCCTGGCCCACCGACCGTCTGTGCACAGTGGGAGGCTGGCATCACAGGCACAGGTAACCCACGGGGTCCTCTTTCTGCAGGAGCCTGCGACAAGGCCCCTGACTTCCTGTCCCCGTCTGGAAACCAGGTCCTGGGGCTTGCCCTGGGCAGCACGGTCACACTGAACTGCACAGCCTTGGTGGTCTCGGGGCCCCACTGCCCCCTGCCCTCAGTACAGTGGCTGAAAGACGGGCTGCTGCTGAGCAATGGAAGCCTCTATCACCTCCATGAGCACTCCTGGTAAGAGATGAGGTGTCCAGGGTCAGGCGCCATGCAGCCAGTGGCCTCTCTGGCCTACACTCTGGTCTATAGTCACCTGGACATGCGCTGGGGAGTGACTGGGCAGCCACGACGTGGGCAGAGCGCCACTCTGGATGCAGACTAAGCGGCTACAGGGACAGGCGGCCCCTCTAGACACTCACCTTGTAGACCACCCAGGGCCATGGGCGCCAGCAGAGTGCTACGGCCTGAACCCACTCATTGACTGCTGGGCCAAGCCTGGGATGTGAGCACCTCCAGGACCCGGACCCAGGATCAGGGTGACTGTCCCAAAAGAGACCCACACCCCCGCCATATTCTGGCCGTTTCTCTCAGCTTACGGTCTAGGGACTGCCAGGAAGCCCAAATCTGCAGCCTCTTTGGGTGAGTCCCAGACAACTGGGGCTCTGGGGCATCCAGTGATGCTCTCGGGCCCCAGGTGAGGGGGTGGGGCCTGGTCTCCCCAGGGTCAAGACCAACTGGTCAGAGGTGCTTGTGTCCAGTGTCCTGGGGATCAACCTGACCAGAGCTGAGGACTTCGGGACCTTCACCTGCTCCCTCCAGAACGTCAGCTCGTCTTCCTTCACTCTTTGGAGAGCTGGTGAGGGGGTGCACGGGGGTACGCGGTAGGAGGGAGCCCTGGGGAGACTTGAGGCCCGGAGGGTGCTGAGGAGGCTCAGACAGCGGCTCTGTCCCCAGGCCTGGCGGGACACGTGGCCGCGGTGCTGGCCTCGCTCTTGGCCCTGCTGGCCCTGCTCCTGGTGGCGCTGCTGTACGTGAGGTGTCGGCTCAATGTACTGCTCTGGTACCAAGACAAGTATGGGGAGGTGGAGATGAACGGTGCGTGGGGCCCGGACGTGGGGGAAGGGGGCCTCCCAGGCTCAGTCTGCAGGTGGGGGTGAGGAGGCATCCGTCCCTGGAGGGCTCTGGAAGAGGGGTGTCCCTGTGCAGCCCAGGAGGGCGCGGGGCGGGCAGAAGGGGGTCACGGTACCCTGGTTCCAGGCCTCCACCCGGAATCCTGTGCTGAGGACGAATCAGGGCGGTGCTTGAGCCAGGGTCTGCTGAGTCTCTCTCGTTTGGGGGGCTTGCCTGGCTTCCCTGGCACAGGGGGGAGGTTTAGGGGACCCTGAAGGTGGCTGGTCCAGGCCGGGAAAGCGGCCGCGCTGACCCGCCGCTGTCCGTAGACGGGAAGCTCTACGACGCCTACATCTCCTACAGCGACAGCCCTGAGGACCGGAAGTTCGTGAACTTCATCCTGAAGCCGCAGCTGGAGCGGCATCGTGGCTACAAGCTCTTTCTGGACGACCGCGACCTCCTGCCGCGCGCGGGTACCGGCGCCCCATCCCTTTCCGCTTGGGCCCCGCCCCCGCTGGGTCACAGGTCCCGCCTTCCAAGGCCACGCCCCTCAGGTCTGGCTCGGCCCAGGCCCCGCCCCAGGGCCCCGCCCCCTTGAGCCCATCTCCCCTTTCCGCTGGGCCCCGCCCTGCCCCGGTGCACGCCCCGCCCCCGCTGGGTCACAGATCCCGCCTTCCCAGGCTCCGCCCCTCAAGTCTTCCTCGGCCCCAGGCCCCTCCCCACCGCGCCTCGGGCTCCGGCCCCTCCCAGGGCCCCGCCCCGTCGGGTCCTCCGCCCCTCCCAGGGCCCCGCCCCTCCAGGGCCCAGTCTGTGCTGCCCCGGCTGATGCCCGGGTCCTGCAGAGCCGTCGGCAGATCTCCTGGTGAACCTGAGCCGCTGCCGGCGACTTGTGGTGGTGTTGTCGGATGCCTTCCTGGGCCGGGCCTGGTGCAGTCACAGCTTCCGGTGGGTCCCGCGCTGGGCTGGGCGGGCCTCAGCCGCGCCCGCCCTGACAGTGCCGCCCTCGCAGGGAGGGCCTGTGCCGGCTGCTGGAGCTCACGCGCAGACCCATCTTCATCACCTTCGAGGGCCAGCGGCGCGACCCCGTGCACCCCGCGCTGCGCCTGCTGCGGCAGCATCGCCACCTGGTGACCCTGCTGCTCTGGAAGCCCGGCTCTGTGGTGCGGAGGGGCGGGGCGCACGGGGTGCTGTGGATGGGACCCCGGAGGGGAGGCTTCCGTGGTCAGCTGCCCAGAGGAGTGGGCTTTTGGGGGCCGAGGAGGCCAGGGTCTTTATGTGTTGGCACCACCCCCCCCCCCAAGCCCCATTCACGTGGTCACATCCGTTAACTGCCCCACCTTGCCTCCAGACGCCTTCCTCCGATTTTTGGAAAGAGCTACGGTTGGCGCTGCCACGGAAGGTGCAGTACAGATCGATGGAGGGAGACCCCCAGACCCGGCTGCAGGACGACAAGGACCCCATGCTGATTGTGCGAGGCCGGCTCCCAGAGGGTCGGACCCTGGACCCCGAGCTGGACCCCGACCCTGAGGGGGACCTGGGTAGGCCCACCAGCCCCACCCCTGACCCTGAGAAGGTCAGCCTGAGTTGGAGGGAGGCTGCATAAAGTGAAGGAGCCCCTGAAGGGGCCCAGGTGCTGGGGACCGTGCCCGGCAGCCATGGATGGCTTTAACTCCCAGCGCCTCCCGCTGCCTCTTCCATAGAGGTGGTTGGGCCCAGGGCCTGCCTGGGAACCGCAAAGGCCACCATGCTGCAGACGCAGCAGGGAGTGGCCTGGCAGGAGGCAGGCAGTGTGCAGCCCAGCCTGAGGCCTGGCGGTGCCCCTCCCCAGGTGTGCGAGGGCCTGTCTTTGGGGAGCCAGCAGCTCTTCCACACGCAAGTGTGGTCTCGCTTGGAGAGGGCCAAGGCAGCGAGGTGGATGTGTCGGACCTTGGCTCCCGGAACTACAGTGCCCGCACGGACTTCTACTGCCTGGTGTCGGAGGACGACGTGTAGCCCTGCCCCCTGGAGCAGTAGGGTGCTGGGGTGCAGGCGGCAGGGCTGGGTGTTTTTAATCCCACACAGCAGGACCTGTCTACTTGCAGTCCTGGGACCTCAGGATAAGAGAGTGGACCCAGCCCCAGCTGTCCACCTCCTGCCAGAAATAAAGACGTTTTGAATCCCACCCGAGTCTCAGCCTCTCCCCTGCGGCAGGAAGCAGGTGTGCGGTGTCCTGGGTGGAAGGCCCCTCACTTCCACCCTGGACCCTCTGGGGCCCTGGTTGGTGTTCCGCCGGTCAGTCACGTCTGAGTTTGCGACCCCATGGACTGCAGCACGCCAGCCTCCCCTGTCCTTCACTGTCTCCCGGAGCTTGCTCAGATTCATGTCCATCGTGGCGATGCCGCCCAACCAGCTCATCCTGTCACCCCTTCCGCCCGCAGTCTTTCCCAGCTGGGTCTTTTCTAACGGGCTGGCTCTTTGCATCAGGTGGCCAGAGCACTGGAGCTTCAGCACCCAGGGCCCTGGACCCTGCCCTTGTCTCATGTGGCCACCTGGTCGGCACGCCTGGCCGCCCCCTCAAACGCTGCCCCTCCACCCTGAGCCAGCTCAGGCGCCTCTCTCAGCGCCCTCCTCAGGCCTCCCTGCCCTGGGCCGTGACTGCTTCCAGTCCCACTGTGAGCCAGACGGCCCCTGGGGGGCAGGCCCCTTACAGACTGCAGGTGCTGAGCTTTGCGGGAACGTCTGTTGTAAACTATCTCTGGGAGCGTCATGACCAAATGGCCTGACATGGTGGGATGGGGAGGAGTCCCAGAGCTCCTGGACCCCAAGCCTCAGACAGTATGAGTGAAGCTGTCAGGGCACCCCCAGGGCGGGGCAGGGTAGAGAGATGTTGGGGTGCAGGTGCCATGTGAGCACAACCCAGAAGGGTGGCACTAAAGTCAGCAGCGGGCACACTGCCCAGAAGAGGCCATTCCTCTGCACAGGTGTCTCATTCAGCTCGAGGCCGCCTCCGCCGTCCGCCTCCGCCTCCGCCGGCTCTCCTGCTGTTGGGACGCTCCCTCCCCCGGTCCTGTGTCCCCTGACCAGAGAGATCTGTGCATGGGCCCGGGGGGAGTGTCCTCAGGGGCAAATACGGCTGTGCTTGGGGACACTGTTGCACCCTTAGACCTGACCAGCCAAGGAAGCACGAGGGGCTGCGTCCACGGCCACCTTTATTCCCACTGTTGGCTGTCCCAAGGCACCGCTGGGGCACAGCCAGCACCACCTCTGCCAGTGTGACCTGGCCACCACCCCAGGCATCAGAGCAGCCTCAAGCCCTGCCACCCTATGCCCCGCAAAAGCCAATTCCCCAGCTGCAAGCCCTCGTTCCCCTCCCCCGTGGCCCAGGCCTTCACGTTGCATGCGGACAGGGCTCCAGCGAGAGGCCCCTGGGCCATCATCAACCTTCTCCTCCAGGCCGGCTGGTGAGCAGCCCTGAGCTGAGCCCTTCCCTAGGAGGCTGGGTCACATCGCATTCTCCTTCTCCTGGAAGGCTTCGCCTACGGCCCCAGGAAGTCCTCCTTCCGGTAGCCCTTCTGCAGCGGAGAGGGGACCCAGAGTCAGGGCTCTGCTGCCCCACCTCCAGGATGCTGGTAGCAGGCCTGGGTCATCCAGGCCTCCTGTGCAACGTGGCTCCCCTGTCCCTCCCTGCTGTCCCCCCTCCACACCCCATGCTCGCAGACCCGCCTGCCCTGGGCCACGGGAACATACCGCCCGGAAGTCTCGGTGGAGCTTGTTGTACTGCCACAGGTTGGCCAAGAGGCTGGAGGCCGCCCGGGAGGACTTCTCACTGTCAGGGCTGGGGGGTGGGGGGCAGGGGTCAGCGGGGTGACAGGCACGGCCAGGAGGCAGGGCCAGGCGGGGGGCAGGGTGGGCACAGGGTTTGGGCCCTGACCTGTCCCGCTTCTTCTTGATGAAGACCAGCTTGCGGAGCCCGTCGAAGTAGAGCAGGTCCCGGGCAGCCACGGGACTGGCCACCACGAGGTTGTTGAGGACAGCTATGATGTTTATCAGCACGTCGGCTGGAGGAGACTTCTCACCCACGCTGCCGGGCAGCTTCTCGATCAGGTGACTCACCAGCTTGGTGGCTGCCAGGAGGTCGGGGAGGTGGGTCTCCACTGCCCCTCCCCCCGCCGCCCCCGTGGCACCTGCCGTCCCCTGCTCCCCCAGGGAGCTGGCGAGCCTGCCTGTCCACTGACTGGCCTCCCAGAAGCTGGCCCCAGGGTGGCAGTAAGGGCAGAGTCCAGGCGAGTGCCCGGTCCGCAGGGGAGGCGGAACCCAGGCTGCTGGACGGCCGACTCACACATCTCATCCTTGTTCCTGGCGTTGCGGGACAGGTTTCGGATGAGGCCCGTCAGTGAGCGCAGCTGGTGGTGGTCAGCGGTCCGAACCCGGTCCAGCAGGGGGTTCAGTATGCGCTCCTGCTCTAGAGCCAGCCGGCTCAGCACCCCCGCCCACTGCCGGCAGGAGGGGGCTGGTGAGCGAGGTGCTTGGCGCCCCAAGCCACCCGCGGCTCAGGCCCTGCCAGCCCAGACCTCTTGGCGCCTCCCTCAAGTCCGGCACAGAACCCAGGTCCTCAGGAGCCAAGGCCCCTGCCGTCTGGGGCGCTGACCTCACACTCCCGCTGCCGCTTAGCGGCCCCCGCCTTCCCATCCTGCCCAGCCTGGCCCCACAGCCTCACCCTGCGGTCCCCTGCGGTGATGTTCTGCAGCGCCCCGGCCGCTGCCTCGGTCGTGTGCCGGTTGAGCTCACAGCGCTGCAGCAGCCGGTTGTACAGCCCCACGATCTGGGGGCTCCACAACCACTCGAGGCCCTTGGGGTCCTTAGACACCTCAGCAAAGGTGAGGGCATCGGCCGTGAGGGGCAGCTGGGCAGGAGAGCACGGAGGGTTAGCTGAGGTTGCCTGGGACCCCTGCTTCTGCCCGCCCGCCCCAGTCTGGGCCCACCTCTCGGAGCCGCCGGCTCTGTGGAGTGAAGCAGCCCACCGCCTCGCCCGGGGGTACCCCCATGTCCTGGCGGCCCCGGCCCTCCAGCCGCTGAAGGGCTGAGGGTGGCATCTCGTCGTACAGGCGGTAGGACAGGTTCCTCAGCACGCACACAGCGTTCTCCACGCTCTGTGGACGGAGGGGACCGCGGTCAGGGCAGGCTGGCGCCCCCAGGGCCCCCGGGCCCAGGCCGGCCCTCACCTTATCCTCACACTTGCCCACGTCCAGGGCGTGGTTGATGTAGGTGACCAGCGCGTCCACCAGCCCGTGGCACTCACGCATTTTCTGGCGAGTGGCCTGGGAGGCGGAGCTGAGGTTCCTGCGGGTGGAGACAGGTGAGAGGCCCGTGCAGGGACCCCAGGCAGAGCCACCCCACAGTGAGCTGAACCCAAGGCTGAGCTCCTCCCCTGCCCTGCGCTGGGCCCACCCCCAGCACCTCCTGCTCCTGGTTCCTGATGGACACTGTCGCTCCCACGCTTTTGCACACCTACCCCCAACCACTCCTCAAATTGTCCGGGGTGAGGGCAGGTGAGAAATGTCAGGTCAAGTCCCTGATTTAAAGAAACCTGAGCCTGCAGTCTGTCGACATCTGGCTGGGCGGGGGACACCTGGTGACCCACTCCACTCGTGGGTCAGCACCTCTGCCTTGCTGGGTCCGTCCACTTCCCCCAGTGACCCCGCCCCCACCAACCCAGTGGCTCTGCCTTGTCCCTTGGACCTCAGGGCCCCACGGCCACCTGGCGCACCTGAGGAAGCCGGTGGCATTGTAGAATATCTCGGCTTCAGAGGCATTCTGCTGGATGAGGGGTGGCCCGCCTGCCCCCGACAGGGGGCTCAGCACCAGATCTGCGAGCTGCTCCAGCGTGTCCCGGGCCAAGCGGTCCTTTAGGCGGTCGCTGGAGGACAGGTTCCACAGGATCCCTGTGGCGGGTGGGCCACGGCTGTGGTCAGGGACCACCTCTGGGGACCTCTGAGGCCTCCGGCCCCTCTGTCTTTCTCAGGTGGTAGGGAGAAGGCTCCTGACCTCTCCCTGCGGGGCACTGCCAGCCTCACCCGCCAGCCTTCCTGGGGACAGCCTGGGTGTGACCCAGAGGGTCATGGGGCTGCAGCAGGGCAGAAACGATGACCCTTGGGGACATGGGCCCTGGGGTGGAGGCTGGCTCCAAAGAGACGTGCCAAGGAATGGCCATGGGGGACGAGGGAAGAGGCGGTGGGAGGTGCGGGAGTTGGGTGGTAGAGGGGTGGGATAGCAGGTGGGGACCAGGCTACCTGTGACGTTTTTGCGGAGCTCGTCGTCCTGTTCCCGCAGCGCCCGCAGCAGCTCGAAGATGCCGTTCTCCTCCACCAGGGCCAGCTTGTTGTCCGCGTTGTCATAGACGAGGTTGCGCATGGCGCCTGTGGCGTGGCGCTGCACTTCCTGGTTGGCGTGGTTGAAGAGCTTCACCAGTCTCGGCACAGCCTGCAGACTGCGGGCCTGCGGGCACAGACATGCGGGTGTTAACAAGTGTGCAAACGATGGATGGGTGTGTGCAGATGCGTGCAGATGTGCTCAGAGGTGTCCAGATGTAGGCAGGTTATGTACATACATATACAAATGTTTGCAGAGCTGTGCAGGTGTGCACAGAAGTGTGCAGATGTGTGCAGAGGTATGCAGGTGTGTGCAGAAGTGTGCAGGTGTGTGCAGAGGTGTGCAGAAGTGTGCAGGTGTGTGCAGAGGTATGCAGGTGTGTGCAGAAGTGTGCAGGTGTGTGCAGAGGTGTGCAGAAGTGTGCAGGTGTGTGCAGAGGTGTGCAGGTGTGTGCAAAGGTTGCAGGTGTAGGCAGGTGTATACACTGAGAGACATGTGTGTCTATATTCAGGTGTGTGCAGAGGTGTGCACGTGTGTGCAGAGGTGTGCAGGTGTGTGCAAAGGTTACAGGTGTAGGCAGGTGTGTACACTGAGAGACCTGTGTGTCTATATTCAGGTGTGTGCAGAGGTGTGCAGGTGTGTGCAGAGGTGCTGCAAAGGTTGTAGGTGTAGGCAGGTGTGTACACTGAGAGACCTGTGTGTCTATATTCAGGTGTGTGCAGAGGTGTGCAGGTGTGTGCAGAGGTGTGCAAAGGTTGCAGGTGTAGGCAGGTGTGTACACTGAGAGACCTGTGTGTCTATATTCAGGTGTGTGCAGAGGTGATGAGCAGGTGTGTGCAGAGCGCGGCTGGATGCTGCTGGCGCAGCACGGTGCACACGATCCAGCACACGGCCGGCACGAAGCACAAGGAGAAGAGCATCTCGTTCTCCTTCACCGAGCGGTAGGCGTGCTCCGCCTTCCACTCGTCCTGGAAAAACTTGTAGAAGTACTTCTTCCTGTCCTTGTCTGAGAAGCCGCACACCTCTGCGCACTGCGGTGAGCACAGGCGGGCCTGCAGCCTCCCGGGGGCGGCGCCTCTCCTGGTCACTAAGGCACGCGCCGCGGGCAGCAGCTCCTTGCTCAGCAGGCTCCCCAGCACCCGCGCGCCGCTCGCGGCCTCGTGGGGGTTTCTGCAGGGCGCGGCCTCGGCCGGCTCCGGTGCCAACATTTCGTCTACGCCGTCCAGGATGAACAGCAGCCTCTCGGACTGCGCCAGCATCTGCTGCACCGGCGCCTCGCGGTCGGGGCACTGGTCTAGGATCAGGTCGGCCAGGCTGCACGTGCCCGGTCGCTCCAGCAGCTCGCGGCAAGACAGGAAGAAGGCGAAGTCACGTGGCTGTGGTACAGCTTGCCGGCCGCCAGTCATACAGGATCTTCCTGGCCGCCATGGTCTTGCCGATGCCCGCCGGGCCCTGCAGCGCCACGGTCAGCCGTCTCTCGCCCTCCTCGTCGCGGCCGAACAGGCGGTTGAAGGTGTGGGTCTGAGCGCCGGGCGCGCTCGGCCTCCGGCTCCTCGGCGATGAGCAGCTTGGTGAAGCGCTTGCTGATCTTCACTGAGCGGGCGTCCCGCTCCTTCACCTTGGCGTGCTGCCGCAGCACGTGCTCCCGGTACTTCTTCTTGTACTCTGCGGGTCGGGGGCGCCGGACGGGGGGCAGGGGAGCAGGGGTCGGGGGCGCCGTGTCAGTGCGCTCCCCGGCGGGCTCCGGCCTCACTTTCCCCTGTTGCCTCGAACCCCGGGTAGGAGGGGCGGAGGGTCTGCATTAGATGTTTAGATTAGGCTTTGTAAAGCTCGCTAAGATCTGACATGGACCTGTAGTACAACTAGGCTTTGTCTCTCTAAACCCTGTCCCTCCGGAAAAAAAAAAGTTTATTTTTTGCTCCAACACATCCATGTCCCATTGAAATGTCCAGTGATAATCTCTAAACCATGTATCCTCTGCACCAACTCTTTTTTGCCCTCAATACTATCCTCCAGCTCCAAGTCGGTGTGGTGTCCCCAATGCAGACCAGCTCATGCACCCACATCAAGGTGGCCCCAAGAATTGGTAGGGCCTTGCAGTTTCAGCATATGTATTCTGCAATGAATATTCAGGGCACTTTTCCTTTCAAGGATTGCACGTGGTTTTGATCATGGAGACTCTCAAGAGTACAAATTATATGATTACTCCATCTTCTTTATGGTCCACTTCAATAATCACGTCATATAGATAGAGAAAAACGCATAGCCTTTGACTACTACCACAAGACTTGTGGTGACCTGGGGAAGGATAGCATCACCTCTCGTTTTTTAATACACCGAAGCTCGTATAGCGTTATCAGGTCTATTGTGTGTTCGGCCATGTTAGAAGAGTTGTTGACAGAGTCTTTCTTCGCGTGGCGGCAACGGAGGATGACGGCACAAGTAGCATCTTCGGTGAAGGCCAGGAACACTAAAATTGTCAAGGCTAGACGCGAGACCTTTCGTCCTGCCCTGGTGGCACTAGTTTACCTATTTTGAAGGTCCGCATGAGCACCCAGTTATTAGAAGACACGAAAAATCATGCACTGCAAATTCAGAAGGATAATTTCACAGACGCTGAATATAACTACAGCCAAGCTGTAGCAAGTGACAGGTGAGTGGGTTTTTTGTTCGTGCAGGGCGATTGCCTTGTTCAACGTATATGTATTTATTTTACGTTGGTCTTATTGGTGTCGGCTTTCAATATAGGCCAAACTTATATATTTTTTTCTCTCGGATAGCGTACATTTTTCTGCGTTTGGTGTGGGAAGGTACACCTGAAGGTGTATTTCTCTTTGCTCAAGGAGCTCAGGTTATGTACAATGTCGACCGAGGTTGAAAGCCAGCACCACGGGAACACAATTAACGCACGACGATTCTGGTGGCCAGCATCATACCCGCTTCACTCATAATTGGCACGCTCCCCCAACCTTAACACATGTACATCGAGCGTTCCCCCGCCACGCCATTTATCATTACTGGGTCCCGAGCACAGTGGTAAACATCGTTTGTCTCTGAGCACTTCTGCGTACACATTACTTGCAGGGTTTACAATTTTTCACTTCAGGTGAACACCTACATAGAACACGCATTACACTGAAGCCGCGGCGTTTCCGAGGCCCCGTAGAATCGGACGCAGCAGCTCCACGAGGCCAAGGTTTGTTCTGCGCCCCAAAGGCCCACGAGTGCGTCAGTCCCCCCCACGGAGGGAGTTTGTTTGCGATTGCCCTACCTTGGTGTGTCCAGCTACTTTTAATCCAAAGTTTCCACCAAAGCAATAGGTCGCTCATATGCAGGATTATGTGAAACTTGGTGCCGAGGTGAAATCGTGAATTCCAAGGTAAGTTATTCGATTTCTTCCCAGGTCTCTAACGAAAAACTCCCAGTTCGGTGGGCCCTCCAGGAAGCGACGAACAATCCCGTCAAAGTGCAGCATGCCCGTGTGTCAAAAAGGACAATGCGATGAGTTGGGTGCTTAATCACAATGCTTGGTAAATGTCGCTCTTGGCTTGCAATTGGCCATCCATAAGCTCCTTCTCAGAAGTCAATCATACTAATAATAGCTTACATAGTAAATTCTACCAGTGACACTTCACAGCGGTCCGCGCCCGACGTGACCCCCGGCCTCTCCCGTCGGTCCGACCGCAGCCCCGGGCCCCACAGCAGCAGGGTTTTTGACGGTCCCGCAATAGAAAAACAGTTTCCCCTAAGCCTTTGAAATATTTAGGTTGTTGGCAATTTCTTTTTTATGTTAAAATATGATGGATGGAGGGCCATTTTTGTGCTTGAACACTCAATTGTTTTTTGCCATTGTTTGCACTTACCAGCTTTCCTATAAATGGATTCTCAGAATACGTAATCTCTCACGATGTCAAAAAGGGTATAGCAATTTATATACCATCTTAAAAGTACCATTGCTAAGGGAGGATGTTCAATGGTCTAACACATTAAGTTGCTTTTTCGGATAGCCGGGACGCGATTCATATGTATGAAATTACCACTTTCCCCAAGGAGGCATCTCAGGCGATGCAGTATTCCACTTTCACTTCGAAACCTGTTTTCGACAACAAAGATCTCTAAGAGAGGGTCTTTCTTACGTTGGTGAGGTGAAGAGCGGTCCACTTTATATCAGCACTATTCAAAAACTTTTATTGCTGAGTCTAACAATGCAGGGTTTGCCCGGCTTACGAGACACAAAATGCCTCAAGCCCCTGGCCGAGCCAGATTTTCCATATAAACACGGGGGAACTACCTAGAAAATAGAAATTAGGCAATCACTTTATTTCTAAATCGTCCCACATAATTGTGTGACTGTTGGCAAATCAATTGAGCAGTTAGCGGTGGCCTACACTCCCTCACTTGCTAGAAGATTTCTCCTCAAGGCCAATCTCAATAAGGACAGTGATTTAACACTCATCTGGTTAAATATATACACGTGGAACCCTCAACTTAGAACGTATACATACTGCGCTAGTTAAACATCCGCAATTAGAAACTTTGGCTTCAACATAGAAAGATAATTCACGCGACGGCCTCCCAAAACTTATTCCATTGAAAAAAATTCACTCCACTTTAAGCAAAGTTTAAATGAACAAAATGCTAAAACTGGGAGAAATATTTGAAATATGTAAGCAAGAGATGAAGAGCTAATATATAAAGAGTACCTTAGAAAAGCCTAAAGAAACTAACGCACAGATTCAACTATAAAGGAAATGAACAAAATATTAATCGTGCAGAAAGTAAATACAAACGGTTCTTTAATAACTGTGCATAAATGCTCACTGAAGCAGGGGTTTGGCCACACTGTGGTTCACGAACCAAATGGTGGGCTAGCTAGCTGTTTTGTTATTTGCACAATGCTAATGCCCTGCTGGGAGAGATTGGGGTGCAGGAGGAGAAGGGGACGACAGAGGATGGCATCCTGACTTGATGGACATGAGTCTGAGTGAACTCTGGGAGCTGGTGATGGACAGGAAGGCCTGGCGTGCTGCAATTCATGGGGTCGCAAAGAGTCGGCCAGCGACTGAAGCGACTGAGATTCTGAATGTGTGTCTGCCTGCATGTACAACAGACTTGAGAGTTACAATAGAGACTGCAGTATGGCCTACAAACCTAAAAATATTTACTACCCAGTTTTTTAACAGAAAAGTTTTACTCGACCTGACCTGGACAAAAAAAAAAATTAATGACATTTAGATACTAAGTTTTTTAATCTATCAGAAACTGTCCCACAAAATCAATGGCTGAATACTATTAACGGGTCTTCTCTCACACATCTTATGAATTAAGTAAATTAGTGAAATTTTTTTAAATGGTAATTTGGGTACTACTTTCATCTATTAAAATGAAAGCAGTATGTAGTTGTCTGAAAGAATGAGGGAGCTCTCTATATACTGATATTAAATACTTTTATAAAAATTGTTCAGTGAAAAAAAGTTAGTGCAATAAAGACACGGGATATGTGTACCTGTCTATAAAAGTGGGGAGGATGAAATTGTTGAGCTAAAGTTGTTTTAGCATCTGCAGATTTGCACTCTGGAAAGGTGGCAGAGAAAGACTGGAAGGAGGGGGCAGCTCTGGAGTAAGACTCTTACTATATGTCCTTTTATAATTATTCTGATCATTGAACATATTCAATTCACTAACGTTGTCGAAACTTAATAAGTGCCAGGCCCTATTCTTGTGGGCTAAGGATATGGGCAGTCAACTAAGAAGAACACAAATCTCTGTGCTCGCTGGGAGCCTTTTACATCTAAGTAAGGCTGTAAGGAAGATAAAATAATAAACAAGATAAATAAATAGGTGGTATGTTAGATGGTGATAAGGAGAAACGGAAAAAATAGGAAAGAATTTATGATGTAATTGAATGTTATTGCTGGAGGCAACGGAAGTTAACACAGTGACAAGAATCTCAACTAAAGAAGGTGATTTTTCCAGGAAAAAATCTAACAATGGACCAGAGTGAGGCCTGGAGAACGTATTATCATTAAAAAAATTGAATTAAAAAGAGCAACCATTCGTTTAATTTTTCAAGCATGCTTTAGAAGTATTAATTATTAAGTAAGGTAATTATTTCATAAGGTTATTATGTAATGAAGGTTTATATCCTTATTTAATTTTACTTATAACTGATCTCAAGGGGTGCTTTCAAGTAGTTTAAAACAAGAAGTGTTTACTGGGTCCATTGCAAGTGCTGAGATAGAGGAAATTAAATGTGTAGGGAGAACACATTGATGATCCTTCGGCAGATGGCACCTAGGGTCAGAATGGGCCGTGACGGGAGAAGATGGTGAGTGAGTTCTAGAAGACAGGAAGGAGATTAGCCAATCCAAGACTGAGTGAAAGAATTCTTGAAAAGAAATGACTGTGGCAAAGCAACGAGATGCGCAAAGGCAAGGCAGATGTTCAGAATAACCGGCAAGTGAGGTCTTGTCAGGGAGGACTGTAATAAATAAGAAGTATGGAATCAAGGTAAGGCATTTAAAGCCCTTGGTAAGGCAAATGAAAAAACGCAGATTGGAGTAGCCTCAACTACCCCTAACTCCCCTTCTCCTTGTTGTTCTCCTTCTAGCATGTTTTCTAATGCCCAGCATGATAGAAAAGAACTCTTGGATAATGGTGAACTCTTGGTCATTGGGGTTGTCTTATGCATTGCATGTAAATGTTCTCTACCACTAGATTGCCCAGTAACAGTCCCCCTTACCTGTTATTATCAAGCAAAAATATGCTCCAGACATTGTCAGAAATCCCCTTATAGGGCAAAAATCCCCCTGATTATGGAACGGCACTGGTCTGGAGTTTGAAAACAGCTAGAATTCTCAACTTTTCCAGCCTCCCTTGCAGCTAGAATCACTACATGACAGCAGGTCTAAACCAATGAAACATAGAGGTGGTTACTGGGAACTTCCTTTGTCAGCCTTTGCATCCTTACTTGAAAGGCAAAAGCAACAGGCACAAATTTTGGCAGCCTGAGGTGATAAGCGTAAAAAGAAAAACCACGCAGAGTCGAGAAGCTGGCCCCTTACACTTTGTGAGCTTAATGCTAGCAATCACCGTACCTCAGCCTTCTTCCCATAGAAGTGGGTTTTTGATAACTCCTATGCATTTAGGCCACAATTTGAAGGTTTCTATTATTTGCAGCTGAAAAATCCTAAACTGTTGCAAACAAAAGTGTTTGATTATTTGCCTACATTTAAAAAGTAAAAAGAATTTCATTATCATATCTGACCTTTTAGAAAGAATTTCACTACAAAACTAGGCAATAGAGTTTGTAGACCATGGAAAATACCATTATGGCAAATCAGGCAACACATGAATGAGTTAAGTCAAACTCAATGATAGTGGGAATATAAGTGAAGGATACATTTAAAGGACATTGAAAGTGAAATGGATCTTATAACGAAAATTGTAAATAATTAGATATGGCAGGAAAGAAGATACATCAAAGGCTAAACTCCTACTTCTGGTGTAGGTGATGTCTAAGAATGGATACAACGCAAATAATAAGGAGCAATATTTTAAACTTGTAAATATTCTATTTTGCAGTCAAGAGGATTAATTTCCAAATATACCGAACGCTCATAAGCTTAAATATTAAAAAAATTTAAAAATGGCCAAGAGATCTAAATAAAGCATTTTTCTCCAAAGAAGACGCTACAGAATGGCCACAAATACACGAAAAGTGCTCCACGCGTACTATTATTAGAGAAAGGCAGAATTAAAACTCTATCGAAACGCAGTCAGAATGGCCATCATTAAAAAGCCCTGCAAATAATTATGGCTGGAGAGGGTGTGGAGAAAAAGAAACTTGATGAGAATGTTATCTGGTGGCACCACTATGGAAACAGTATAGAGGTTCTTTAAAACGTAAATAAGAGTAAACCATATTGATTGCACATCCCACCTCTTGGTATATATCTGAAGAAAACTCTAAATTTTGAAAAGACACATGGCAACCAATGTTCACAGCGAACTATTTACAATAGCCAAACAATGAAAGCAACGCTAAAATGTCAATCAACAGGTGAATGGATAAAATAATGGTGTGTATAATACACAGACATCCACAAATGGACTGTTAACTTAACTGTAAAAAAAAAACGAAGATGATGGGCCAGTTTACAGCAACATAGATGGATGTAGAAGATTATGCACACTAAGTGATGCAAATTAGAGAAAGATAAATATTTTATTATAACACTATATGTGGAAATCTAAACAAGTGATACCAAATGAAGCTTAATTAAAAACAGTAAATAGACTCACGAGACACGAACAAACTTAGAGGGTACCTCCCTGCTGTTCCAGTGGCTAAGACTTCACCCATTGGCAGGGGCCCAGGTGATGCCTGGTCAGGGGATTAGATTGATGTGCTACAACCTAAAGATCTCACATGCAGCAATAAAAATTGAAGAGGCCGCACATACCAAACTAAGGACTGGCACAGAACCGAAATAAATAAATAAAAATAGATATTTAAAAAAACAAACGTGGTTACCGAAAATGGAGAGGGCAAGCGAAGGAACAAAATAGAAGTTTGGAATTAATAATAACGTACTAGATACTACTATATATAAAATAGGTAAACAATGAGGTCCCACTATATAGCACAGGAAACTAATACTTCAATATCCGGTGATAATGCTATAATGGAAAAGGATCTGAAAGAAGATTATATATCTATATATTATACATATATTTAGAGGATAATATTCCATTCCAGGCCAAGTTGACTTTGAAAATGCTAATGCACATCTAAAGTGGCAATGTACATGACATTTAGATAGCTTTAGGGCTAGAGAGTCAGAAAAGAGTAAGCAGTGGCATATTATATGTTCAAAATTTTAAATTCGCAAATAAAATAACATTAGCTTCTGCAAAGGTAATATCAATGAAGTATAGAATACTTAATACAGGCTAAGCAAAAGAGAATTAAGAAATACACAGATATATTCATACCAATCCCAGCATTCAGTACAGTTTGTAGTAAAAAAAAATACATATGTACTACAATTCATATAGCATATGATATAGTGCACTTAACTAGGATATACTGCTGTGTGTGGACAGGCTTTATTTACTTAATAGCACTCATAAACATCTTTTCTATTTAAATTAATATTCACTTACCTTTTATGATTTTTTTTTTTTAACTATTATAAATAGTCTTGAGACAAATCTGTCCTCACAATAAAATTCTGGCCCATTAACGCTTACCTATTTTCACACTAGGATAAATTCTACTTGTGGAATTGCTGGCTAATGTTTTTAAGGATTTTGACAGGTGTTCCAAGGGCTGTGAGCAATTCTAACCTCATCAGGATATGTGGCCAATACTCATCTCCCTACACTTTCCTCTAAAACTGAAATTATAATACACTCAAATATTCTGACAATTTGTATAAATAAAAAATGTTAAACCTGTTGTTTTCATTTTGCATTTAATTTCTAAACTGAGGCTGCTTATTGTTTTATCAGCAATTTGTATTTTCTTTGGCAAACTGGGTGATTGCTTATCCTTTGCCCCTTTTCTTTTAAAACATTTATTCATTTGTCAGAGCTTGCTTTAACATCTTAACTTTAACCTTCTTCTTAATGCTACAATTTTTTTTATTCTTAGTTGCATTTGTCAACTTAGGTTACTTTTGATTACAGATATTTTTAATCACTGGAATGGCGCAAGTTTGAAATGGTGAAGATGGGGAAGAATGTGAAGATGGGAAGCAAGATGTATCCAAAAGCAAAGAAAGATTGATGGCAATATTAGGCTCAGCAAAGGCTGCGATTCCATGAATTTCTAATTGTTTGCAATCTTCAAAGTTTTTAACACGTGTGTTTGGTTTCGTTGAGTGCAGAGAAAGAAAGGGAGAACGAAGGATTCACTTAACAGCTGGAATTTTTGCCTGTTGGTTTAGTCAGAAACGAGACACAGGAATAGAGGGAAATTATGTGTATTAGCAAGGGTGTTGCTGAATGACGGATCACATGATGAGGGCAATTGATAAGCTGGGAGAGAACTAGGAGAGGTTAGGGGATTAATATTCCCTTTGAGAAATGAAATGTTTTCCTGCCATAAGCACTAAATTCTTTAAGCAGTCGGAGCATTGGTTTTCCTTTAATTAACATATCTTCTGATGTTCAAGATATCTCCCTTGTTGCAAAACTTGCTATATAATTGGCTCCTCCCTCACCTCATCGGAGCAGTTCTCTCAGGGTCACTTGAATGCTGTCTTGAGGCTTGAAAATCCCGCAAATATCCACTGAAATAAAATATTCTCTCATATTTTTTATTAATAGGTTGTGAATTTTTTACACCAGTCAATACTTTAATATTTTAATGTTTTAATTCATTTCCATGTTATCGTTAGGCAAGTGGTTTCTAGATCACACTTGGAAATGAAATTTTTAGCCACGCCAAATCTATTATAGTTTCTAGAATGCATTTTATTTTAGCTTACCTACTTCCATTTCCTGGGATCTCTTTTATCTCAGCCTAATAAACTCAAAGAAAATTATTTCCGCTGTATGTAGAATATTTATTCCAGATATGGAGTGGGAAGAAAAGTTTTGAAGAGAAAGAAAACAGGGCCACATCCCTTTTCACCTTAACAGATCATAAGACACATGGTTGAAACCAGGGCATTCATGAGTTTACCACATTCAATGATCACAACTCGGGTTATGCTGGCCAAAATGGAATCTGCGCAGGGTCTCCTGTGGCTGAGAAAACAGTTGCATAAGTCCAATAGGCCTGTTTATTCTCACAGAGATATTTTCTTCAAGCAGCTTATTTGGCAAGTGTCATCTGCGACTTGGAAACTTCAGCCTCCTGCCATAATCCGCCTACTACATTTTGGGGTGTCCTTCAACTATAGAGTTGAGGAGACATCCATTGCAATTGCCTGTGAACACACGATACCATAGTTTTCACAACATCTCTCTTTTCCAGCTCCAGTGTCCTTTCTCACCCGAATAACCTAGAAGAAAGAGGCAGAACTGAGATTCCTTTGATGTGTTTGGGTACGCAGGTAAGGAGGCTCGCTGGCAGCTAGACTTCCTTTAGATACTGGAGCAGGGTTTCCTGTGGGTCTCCTGGGCCAAGACTTTCTATGTCTCTCCATTTCTCTGATTACAGAAATAGCTTCATTCGCCTCCATGACCTTTGCTGAGTTCCAACGGGTCGATTCTCAGCAAGTTGTTAGTTGGGAAGGAGGAATGGCAACACCGGGAAGACACAGTCAAGAGAAGCAGTTATTCAGTCCTTGGGGCACAAGTCTGGTTCGCCCATCAACAGATACACAATATCTTTGACTGGTTTTCAGATAGCTGAAACCGCCTCCAAGCGGGAGAAAATTAACAGTTAAATGAACCTGGCAATGGCTGACCACAAGTATGGAGCCCAGACTTAATTGGAACCTGAATGTGATGCTGCATTCTATTATCATCATACCTAATTCGGTAAGAAATACGCCATGAGTTGATCATGGCCCTCTTTGAACAATTACTATAAACTTTCTATCTTCTCCAAGTGGGGACCATAGTTTTTTTTTTTTGAGGCAGGAGTCCCTGGTCCCCCTTTGCCTGGCAAGTATAAAGCTATCCGTTTTACTTCAACGCCCTAAAACTGTTTCTGAGCTCGATTTGGCATAAGTTTATAGAGAAGCTGAGCTTTTTTGGCATCACTTTGGGAGGTGAGGAGCTGATCTGATGACCTGAGCCTTTGCTGATCTGAGAAGGAAGAAAACCCTGGCCTCATACATGTGAAGATGACATGCTGCAATCTTGCAACTCACTAGGAGCCAGGCCCAGCTCTGAGAGTCTTCCATTCTAAAATCAGAATTGCATACCATCCCGAAGATGCTCTGCTCAGCAAGAAGGCCATGAACTTCCTTATCCCTCAATCGCTGGCTCAGATTTGACATTGTAATAGAAGGTCAGGCTTTGTATGCTGAATCTGAGGTCATACTGTCAACGCCTGACTGGAAGAAGATAGAAAGTAAAACCAACAGGCTCTCAAGGAAATCTATTCAGAACCTCAGTCGTTCCTTTTTCTATACAACAGAATAGAGAGTTAACGATAAAGAAAGGTCAACTAGCAAAGCTCATAAAACTCACTCGCAGCAGCGCAGAAAATCAATTGGTCATTCAGCCCATTGGCACATTTTCATGTATTTTTAAAAATTTTCGCTTTTGAGGTTATTTTCATGTATTTTTCAGATGACTCGCTTTATATGTACAGCACCCGTTCTCAGAATATGGATCTGAGAATAGCCAGCCCTAAAAGAAACACAACTGAATCAAGGAAGGCAAATATTAGACTCTCCGCAGACTCATACTTTTTGTTCCATGTCTCCAGAGAGTTATCAACTCTCCAGCTAGCCCCAAACACAGACCAGACAACAACACAACAGAACCGCACCAGTGCCACCCACCAGCAGAGCAGGGTTGAGAACCACTGCTTAGAAAAAATCACGGGCTGAGGATACTCCATTTGGCCTTTCATATTGGAGTTGAAATTGCTTAATGCAGAAGCCAACAGCAGCCCCAGGCTACTCATTCACTCACTTGAGCCCAAAAGGAAACCCAACACTTATATAAAGCTCTTAGAAGCTCCTCCCATGTTGAGCAAATTAGAGAAAACTTAACTTCAAACCGAAGCTTTTGCATTCAAAAACTCAGTTAACACAGGCCCTCTGTTTAAGTCTGCATACCATTTTCTGCCTGGTAAAGGCCAGAGATGGCCACTCAGAGAATGACTCTGGCCCGCCCAAGGCCTCAAGACCTGGCCAGCTGAGACTGGACAACTACCTGCGACAAAGGATGGCCGCGTAGGGATATTGCTGAGCAATAGCCATGTCCATGCGTCGGGATCACGCAGTTTTCGCGTGTTGTGGCAGAAGGGGCAGCCTCGGAGTGTGAAATCCCAGAGAAGGCGCTCGGAGATGCTTTAAGCTGGATGCAAGTGGCACTCCTCTCTTCTCTTCTGTTTTGGGAACCAGAAGTGGAGTGATGAGAACACGTTTCTGATTTCGCTGAAGCTGTGTTCCGGTAAGCCTGGCTCAAAGAACAAAGTCAGTCCAATTTGCCAGCCACGGGGCTGCACAGACTGAGGTCTTATTCCCTTTGTATAACAGTTCTTGGCTTTTCAAAGAACAGTAAGCTCTGTTAAGTCATTTTTTTCCTGGCCTTTATCTCCTTTCTCTTCCCTGCATGCATGCGTGCTAAATTTGCTTAGTCATGTCTGACTCTTTTGCCGACCTATGGCCTATAGCCTCGCAGCTCCTCTATTCATGGATCCTCCAGGCAAGGAGTACTGGAGTGTATTGCCGATGCCTCCTCCCGGGGATCTTCCTACCCAGGGGATTCAAACCATGTTCCTGCATTGGGCAGGTGGGTTCTTTCTGGCTATGCACCACCTGAGAAGCCCTTCTGCTTCCCATCTCTTCCCAATTTCCATTTTAACCTTTCTCCCTCTCTTTCTGTGATTGTTTCATTTCATTCTCGAGCTGGTTTGTCTATGAGGTGGCAGTCATCGTCATTATTAGTCACTGCATTTTAGCCCAAGCCAAGCCTGCTCTTCCTTGGCTCCTGCTTTTCGCCCTGTACTGTTGCACTGGAGCGGTCCATTTGATGCACTTTGCCTCATCCACTAATGCAGCCAGATGTGGATTCTTGGAAATGGGGTCGAGCTGGCTTAATTTTAGAAATGCTAAAGTGGTCGCAAGTTCTTAAATGCCCCAAGAAGTTGGGCGCTCAAGCATGCTCCCATGACACCTTGTCCATGACTCCCACTGTGACAGTAGTGGGCTCAACCAAACACACATAGCAGTGGTTATGACACCCATGCACAGGAATGTATCTCTGGGTTTCCAAACAGGAACTGTGGGGTCTCATGTTCAGTGCTCAGCCTGCTGGTGGCGGGAACACATTCTTTCCCTAAGCTGCTACCGTGCTCAGGCAACATTATCATTAGCCCAGTTTGATTCAATGAGGCCTGCAGACAGCTGAAAGATTTCAAACGTGGCAAAGATTTTAATGATTTCCTATTCAAATTGGCCATTTCCACCTGAAAACAGGAACTGAGTCACAGGGTATGGAGGGATGTCAGGTTTGGGGAAAGTAGTGAGTGAAAGTGAAAGTCACCTCAGTCGTGTCTGACTTTTGGCGACCCCATATGACTACACAGTCCATGGAAATTCTCCAGGCGAAATTACTGGAGTGGGTAACCTTTCCCTCTCAGGGGAATTTCCAACCCGGGACTGAACCGGCAGGTCTCCTGCATTGCAGGCAGATTCTTTAGCGCAGCTGCGGCTACAGGGAAAGCCCTGAGGAAAGTAAGAGAAGCAGAAAGCTCCAGTACTTGCAGAAGAAACAGGTTCATAACGTTGGTAACATGGATCAAATTTAGAGGGCTTGGAGAACCACAGTTCCATAAGGTGGGTGGAATGGGTCACAACAGATAAGGCAACTTCTCCCCTTGTTGATGATTTCCAAATGGCTTATGGAAGTAAAGCATGGAAGAAGAAGCCGCAACCACAGAACAGAAACAACATAAGGTCTTGGAGCAGCAGAGCCTAGAGGAGAAGCAGGATGATGAGTGGGAGCTAGGGGACTCTGGAGGGGGCTAGATGCTGGCTTAGGGAACCCCTGTATCTCTGAGTACCCCATGCCTTTTTCAGTTCCCCATGGTGAACAACGTAGATGCTAATAGGTGCAGACTTGGAACCACCAATACTGAGTTCAGAGACTGAACTCTGAACTGACGGTTCTGAGACTTCAAGGACCTAGGAAGAAAGTGAAGTCAAATGAAAGGAATATGTTAGTGGGCAAAGCTGGGTTTCAGTGTCCATTCCGCTCATTTCTTCCATCAAGATTTACTACAGTGCCAATCTATTTCATTTCTGTTAGTTTTCTATAGCCCTAAACTGGTGCTTCTGCAATAACTCTTCTATTCACCTAGCACCACTCCA